>NC_038255.2:18601195-18901195 GCF_000004515.6 Glycine max | reverse complement strand
AGAAACATTGTTGCACAATCTGTAAAGTTCCGCAAAATTCTCGAAGTCAAAAAGAGCATTGTTGCATAATCCGTAAAGTTTCGCAACATTCCGGAAAGAAAATGGGTGTCGTTACATAATCCGTAAAGTTCTGTAACATTTCGAAAAGGAATCAGCAAAAAAACACAAAAGGGGGGTGTATTTAGTAAAAAAGGGGTGCAAATAGCAACCAGGCCCACTTGGACCTTCCAGGGGGTTTCAACAGAAGGCGGTGCCTTCTGGTGGAAGCAACCCACCTCGCTTGGGTGAGGTGAGCTCGCCTGGGCGAGCTGGGTGGCAACCACCTCCCTCTTTTCTCCTATAAATAGGGGAAAGAGGGCAGAGTAAATTGTTCAGCCCTTCTGGTATTTTAGGATTCTCTCGAAATTAGTGAAGAAAATTGTTTTCATGGAAAAAATCCAAGCCGAGGTGCTTCCGTAACGCTTCTAAGACGTTTCCGTGAGCGATTTCGTGAAGATTCTTCACCGTTTTTCATCGTTCTTCGTCGTTCTTTGGTCTTCAACCGGTAAGTTCCCGAAATCGAATCTTTCAATTCATTCTATGCACCCTTAGTGGTCCCCATTTTCTCACCTAATAAATAATAAAATGAATTTCAACCGATCATTTGTGTTGTAATTTTTTTTAATCACTGTTAAAATAAAATTCAATCGATCATTCACGCTGTAACCACGGTTAAACCAAGAAAAGGCAAAATAATAATAAAATAATCAAAATATCTTGAAAAATAATAATAAAATAATCAAAATATCTTTGAATAAAATAACCAAAAAAATCAATTAGACGTTTTTCTTTGGAATTTTCCTTGAATGAATTGACTAATAACCAAAGTGGAACTAAAGCTAAAATCAACTCACAAATCAAGCTTTGTCTTCAAAAATCACTAAAGACCGTTTTAAGGTCCAACGCCTTAAACGCTCCTCTTTGCTTTTATCGGTTAACATGGACCGTTCAAAAGCATAAAATCAACATGTAACTTTACCGCTTTTGAAAGAATTACGTAGGTGTGATTTCCTCATCGCAATTGAGGATACGTAGAAGCGAGGGAAAATAAAACAAATCGAAGACATGATATTGCACACTTGGTTAAAGGCTGCCGTCCTTTGTGACGGACGCGTGGGGTGCTAATACCTTCCCCGTGCGTAAAAAAAACACCCAAACCTTTCACACTTAAAGTTCGTAGACCACACCTTTTCGATTTTTCTGACGTTTTCCTCGAATAAACGTTGGTGGCGACTCTGTGCGTTTTCCTCCCTTGGAAGACGTACCCATGAGCCTTTTGTCACCCTCCCGCCGAAGGGTAGGTTGCGACAGTTGGAGACTCCACTGGGAACTATTTTTAGAGAATTAGGCCTTCTAATCTCATGCAATATCATGACTTCCTCTTTTGTCGATTTCCTTTTATTTCTTGTACGTTCTTGTATATAACTCTTTGATGCTTTTAGTGTGTTTTTTGAAATGTATGCATGAGATAGATATTTATTCATTTGATGCGCACAAACACCAACACTATTTGTACACACGGTGAGTTGAAAAGGGGCCCTATACCTTGGTCCATGGGAACATAAGGAGTGGAGGTGAATCTGTGGTCATGCTGGGTCTCCAACTTGCTTGATAACAGTGAACCCTCATCTAGAGTTTTTCTCTTTGATAGCATGTTGTTGCTGGTAGTCCCTACTGCCGCAATATGTTTTTCGAAGGGGATGATACCTCTAGAAACCATCAAGAGAGATATGACAACCTTGGGAATCATCACTAAAAGCCTTTTAGTTCCTCCCATTTAGGTCCTTAAAATAGGGGCACGAAGTGAACATGCTGCGGGCCTTTTAAACACTGCCATGCATATAACCTAAATGTCATGTACGCCTTTGTTGTATGATTATTTGAGGATATTGCCCTACTGTGTACATCCCCCTGTTGCGCTTTTGCGCATCTGCATCATGTTGTCACGCATGTGTTGTATGTTGGTCTCGTATTTTGTCACCGAAAGCCGGAAGGTTCATATCACCTTCTTAACTGCACACATGGGGCACTGCGCCCCCAAACGCGCAAGTAAGAAGAGATAATTTCCCGGGCTCTCGTGTCCGTAAATACATTCATATCATGCATCGCATAAGCATCTCTTCATGGCATCATATTGAACATATTGTTCCTGCATTTGTCTGTTATCATATTCCAGCATCACATTTTGCATGAGTCATTGCATCATCATGCATATGCGTTCAACATACTTTTTGTTCTACAAACTGCATACCTTTTGTTTTCTTGTATGCTCATGCATGATCCTTGCATTTTCCTCTGCAAAACAAAAAAAGGAAGCGTGAAAATTCACACTACATTCTTAGTTGCATGTGTTAGGTACCATGAGCCAACCATGTTGGGATCATAAACCCATTTCTAAAAAAAAAACAACAAAACAAAATGATTGAGCATGGTACCTAATACACGGTTAACTAGGAAATGATGTTTCTTCGGGCATCTCAATCTCATAATTACATTTTCCATGCATAGCATACGTATTCCTGAGTCTTTCATTTCTATGAAATGTTGTCGAGTATTGGCGATCAAAATTGCCATTCCTTGGGTTATGGGGTTGAACCAAGCTCATGCTTTTACAAAAAGGTTCATCAAGTCAAGTTGAAGCATGGAAGTAACCATCTTGCAAAAATTGGGGCAAAAGATGGATTTGGTTACATCGCTGCTTTGTCTATTGCCAAACACATTTAGGATTGTTGATGTCCTTGTTACTTCCAGTTTCACCTTTACAAAGATGTCATGGACCATGTTTAAAATCTAAATTGATTCAACCCCACGTCCTGCGTAAAAATTCCTAATACTTCAACTATGCATCATTCGCCTGCATCCATGCTTTTCATTGGTTGCATTGCTCATTGCATTCTTTCCTTGAAAAAAAATGAACTCAATCATTGTTATAAAAAAGAAAAGAACATGCTTTACGGTGCCCTTACCGAACCCGTGCTAGAGCTAGAGTAATGGGTGAAGTAGAGGAGGAGCAAAAGCAGATGAAGGCCGACATGGAGGCCATGAAAGAGCAAATGGCCACAATGATGGAGGCCATGATGAGCGTGAAGAAGATAATGGAAACCAATGCGGTTGCAGTTGTCGCTACTAGCGCTGTTGCTAAGGTGAACCCGATGCCCCCATCTAGCCTCAACCAAATGAATCATCCAACCTCAGCTATGGCAGGCAAAGAATTGGGAAGTACGAGCGGCCCTTATTATGTGCAAATTTAAAACAAGCATGCCTTTCAGTGGGAGTGTGGGAGCAGAGTTATTGAAATCCTCACTAGGAGTGTATGCCACATTGGGTGGTGTATAGTTGGGAGGTAAGCCATATGGTGGGAGACACATGAAGTGCCCCACCACAATCTAGCTGACTTTGAGCCTTGCCTCGGATATGCCACTGAAGGGCAAGCAGTTGGTGGTATACCCCTGCAAAACACTTTGGAGGGCCCTCAGTATCACCCACAACCACACCCCTCACATTCCACAGTGGTTAAAAACCCTCATGCTATGGTAGAAGTGGGAAAGTTGGATCATCTAGAGGAAAGGCTCAGGGCCATTGAAGGAGGCGAATATTATGCCTTTGTTAACCTAGAAGAGTTGTTCCTAGTACCCAATATCATCACCCCTACCAAGTTCAAGGTGCTAGACTTTGACAAGTACAAGGGGACTACTTGCCCCATGAACCATCTAAAGATGTATTGTCAGAAAATGGGGGCATACACAAAACATGAGGAACTGCTGATACATTTCTTCCAAGAAAGTCTTACTGGGGTAGCTGTTACCTAGTACACTAACTTGGAACCTTCCCAAGTCCATTCTTGGAAGGACCTAATGGTTGCTTTCGTTAGGCAGTGTCAGTACAATTCTGATATGGCTCCAGATAGGATGCAACTACAGAACATATGCAAAAAGGAGCACGAATCTTTCAAAGAATATGCCCAAAGGTGAAGAGACCTGGCAGCTCAAGTGTCACCTCCAATGATGGAGAAAGAGATGATCACAATAATAATAGACACATTACCAGTGTTTTACTATGAAAAAATGGTGGGGTATGCACCTTCAAGCTTTGCAGAGTTGGTCTTCACCGGCGAAAGGATTGAATTGGGTCTGAAAAGAGGAAAATTTAAATCATCCTGCTTGGACGAATGAGAAAACTGGGGCAAATGAAGAGGGTGAGAATGAAGGAGAAACCCATGTTGCGAATGTCATTCCTACATGGCCAAACTTCCCACCAGCCCAACAATGTCATTACTCAACCAATATCAGCTCTTCTCATTACCCACCACCCAGTCATCCACAAAGGCCATTCCTAAATCAATTACAACGCCTGTCTACCGCACGCCCAATGCCCAAACACCACCTTTAGCGAAAACCAAAAAGGAATTTTGCAGCAAAAAGCCTGTAGGATTCACCCCAAATTCCGGTGTCATATGCTAACTTGCTCCCATATCTACTCGATAATGCAATGGTAGCGATAACCCCTGCTAGGTTTCCTGAACCTCCATTTTTCTGAGGATACGACTCGAACGCAACATGTGCATATCATGGAGGAGTTTTGGGACATTCCGTTGAGCACTGTATGACTTCGAAGCATAAGGTGCAATGTCTAATTGATGCGGGTTGGCTGAAAATTTGAGGAGAACCGCTTGTGAATCCTAACATTGACAAGCGACACCACATATGGGGCAATTTTGAAAGCTATTTTTAGATGTCTCTAATAACTCATTAGGATTTTCAAGTTTATGCCATTATTGTAAACCATAATTACAATGCTAAATAATATGGATAAATTTGACATCCTTGTCTCTCTCATCCTCTCACAAACACATCTTTGCTTATTCAACCTCCACCGGAATGTGAGTGTAAGCCATTAGTTTGTTTGCTCAAAGCGACCTGCGCTCTTGAGTGTTGACTTCCAAGACCGTTCAAACAGAGATTACTCGTCTTGCACGTTGGTGGGGGTGCTGTAAAACGACGAGTAAAGCAAAAAAAAAAGTTCAAGAAAAAAAGCATTTGATTCACTGTGTTTTCAAGTAAAAATATAGACATTCATGTGACCTCATTTTATCATTCCGGAAAGTTTGTCTTTTTTTAGAGAGAAGTGAGTTATCAAGAATAGGAGTTGTCACAACCTACCCTTCGGCGGGAGGGCGACGCGTGACTCGCGGGATGCGTGTTCCACGAAAGGAATACGCGCGGAGTCGCCACCAACGTTTATTTGAGGAAAACGTCGGAAAAACCGGAAAAGACGCGATCTACGAACTTTTAAGTGAAAGGCTCGGGAGTTGTATTTACGCGCGGGGAAGGTATTAGCACCCCACACGTCCGTCACAAGGGACGGCAGCCTTTAATCGAATGTGCAAACATGACTTTGATTTTTACGTTCCCTTTTATGTCCTTATATCCTTTATACCCTTTTTATATTTTTTTCTCTTTTTGTGGTCGACAAGGGTGTTTCCCTTTGCTCCTACGTATTCCTCAATTGGGATGAGAAAATCAGACCTACGTAGTTCTTTCTTATGCGTGAATCAAGTGATTCTTTTTACTTGAAAGGTGATCATTTTAAGGCGTTGGACCTTAAAAATGACCCATTTTACTTAATAAGAAATTGAAGTGATAAACTTTCAAAAACCTATTTTTGTGGACGAGCTTGACTAGGCGAGTTGATTTTAGCCTTAGTTTCACCTTAGTTATTAGTCAATTCGATTAAGAATGAGAAATCCCAAAGAGAAAACGTCCGATTGATTTTTCGCTTTACTTTACTAAAAAATATTTTTTTGATTATTATATTATTATTTTACCTCTTTTTTTGATTTCCAACGTGGTTACGGCACGACCGAACGGTCGGAATTCATTTTAACCAAAATTAACGGATGATACAATTCAAACGATCGGTGGAAATTTATTTTATTTTTAGATTAAGCGAGAAATGACTTAAATAAATGGCTTAAGCACGTCAAAAAGGAAGAAAAGAAAACTGAAAGTAAACGAAATTAAAGTGAAAGTACACAAAACAAGAAATGAATTGAAAGTCTCGGATTCGAAAACTTACCCGTTGAAGAACGAAGAACGAACGAAGAACGGATGAAGAACGGTGAAGAACGACGAAGAACGATGAAGAATTTCCACAGAATCGCTTACGGAAGCGTTACAGAAGCACTTCGACTCGATTTTTCTTCACGAAAACGTGTTTTTTGCCCAAAATAGCCGAAATGCATAGCCAAAGGGGTCTTGAACATTTTGAAACAGCTCCCCCCTCCCCTATTTATAGAAAAAAGGGAGGTGCTTGCCGCCCAGTTGCTTCCTCCTTAAGCAACCCAACTTCCAAAATGTTCTAGAAGGGCCTAGATTTGAATTGCTATTTACACCCCTATCTTGATAAGTTCACCCCCTTACCTTTTTTGGTGATTCTTTTTTTGTAAAGTTACGGAAACTTACGAATCTCGTAACGATACTTGTTTTCTTTCCGTAATGTTACGGAATCTCACTTAATTATGCAACGATGCTTCCATTTGATTTCCGGTGTGTCACGGAAACTTACGGATTGTGCATCAATATATTTTTTTTGGTTTTTCGGCATGTCCTGGAATTTCACAAATTGCCCAATGATGGATGCCAAGCACCTCACAAGGACCAAAGAAAGGTCGCATGTCATCAAGCAAAGGTCCCCGGACGAAATTAGGGTATGACAGTTGCCCCTCTTTACTTGTCTTTTATTGGAGATAAAAGGAAAGTAAAGATAAGACACTAATTTCGTTCCTCTCGATTTGACGAGAGTCGCGGGTGACCATAAAATCTCCACATGCAAATGACTTGTTGTTCCCGGATTTTCACAAATTGCCTAATGATGGGTGCCAAGCACCTCACAAGGACCAAAGAAAGGTCGCATGTCATCAAGCAAAGGTACCCGGACGAAAATTAGTGTATGACACTAATTTCGCTCCTCTCGGTTGACGAGAGTCGCGGGTGACCATGACTTGTCGTTCCCGGATTTTCACAAATTGCCTAACGATGGGTGCCAAGCACCTCACAAGGACCAAAGAAAGGTCGCATGTCATCAAGCAAAGGTACCCGGACGAAAATTAGTGTATGACACTAATTTCGCTCCTCTCGGTTGACGAGAGTCGCGGGTGACCATGAAATTTCCGCATGTAAATGACTTGTTGTTCCCAGAGGAACAAAAGGTGCAGAAGACTATGTCAGCCTCTGCATGCTATCAAGCGTTCTGTCTTACAGATAGCAAAAGAATGTTTATACGGATAACCACTCGGGTATTTCCGCGTATCATCGGGCCCGCCGCCTCTGGATGATACAAGGGTGCAGAATGACCAAATTTGGTCTCTGCTTGTCATCGGGCCCGCCGCCTCTGGATGACAAAAGGGTGCGGATAACCGTAAGGTATCTCCGCGTATCATCGGGCCCGCCGCCTCTGGATGATACAAGGGTGCAGAATGACCAAACTTGGTCTCTGCTTGTCATCGGGCCTGCCGCCTCTGGATGACAAAAGGGTGCGGATAACCGTAAGGTATCTCCGCGTATCATCGGGCCCGCCGCCTCTGGATGATACAAGGGTGCAGAATGACCAAATTTGGTCTCTGCTTGTCATCGGGCCCGCCGCCTCTGGATGATACAAGGGTGCAGAATGACCAAATTTGGTCTCTGCTTGTCATCGGGCCCGCCGCCTCTGGATGACAAAAGGGTGCGGATAACCGTAAGGTATCTCTGCGTATCATCGGGCCCGCTGCCTCTAGATGATACAAGGGTGCAGAATGACCAAATTTGGTCTCTGCTTGTCATCGGGCCCGCCGCCTCTGGATGACAAAAGGGTGCGGATAACCGTAAGGTATCTCCGCGTATCATCGGGCCCGCCGCCTCTGGATGATACTAGGGTGCAGAATGACCAAATTTTGTCTCTGCTTGTCATCGGGCCCGCCGCCTCTAGATGACAAAAGGGTGCAGATAACCGTAAGGTATCTCCGCATATCATCGAGCCCGCCGCCTCTGGATGACACAAGGGTGTAGAATGACCAAATTTTGTCTCTGCTTGTCATCGGGCCCGCCGCCTCTGGATGACAAAAGGGTGCGGATAACCGTAAGGTATCTCCGCGTATCATCGGGCCCGCCGCCTCTGGATGATACTAGGGTGCAAAATGACCAAATTTTGTCTCTGCTTGTCATCGGGCCCGCCGCCTCTGGATGACAAAAGGGTGCGAATAACCGTAAGGTATCTCCGCGTATCATCGGGCCCACCGCCTCTGGATGATATAAGGGTGCGGATAACCGTAAGGTATCTCCGCGTGTCATCGGGCCCGCCGCCTCTGGATGACACAAGGGTGCATGTCACATGACCTCAGGGTCAGTATGACAAAGATTATGGGGCGGCCGACAAAAGCAAGGCTCTTGCTCCTACGTATCCTCCAATGAGGAACTCAGACCTACGTAGTTCTAGATAACTTGTGAGACTTGAAAAAGTCTCCACCAGAAGATGCCTACATCTTCGGAAAGGGTGCAGATGACCATATTGGCCTCCGCTTATCAATCACACTTGAGGTGCGGATAACCGTAAGGTGTCTCTGCAGGCTACCAGCTCTTGGGTCATGGTAACAGAAAGCAGTGTGGTCGACAAAAGCGAGGCTTTTGCTCCTACGTATCCTCCAATGAGGAACTCAGACCTATGTAGTTCTGGATAACTTGTGAGACTTGAAAAAGTCTCGGTGTTTTCTTTACTAAAATGCAAACATGCTTTAGTAAAGAGATAAATATTCCAACTGATTAGAGCAGCATACGCTTTTTTGAGTGAAAAACAATGCGTTTACCGGGGAAGGAGAGTCTGCTGATGAAATCCCCCCATAACCTTATATGAGATTTTGGATGTTAGCATTTTGTTTCTAAATGACCATTTAGAGGAAACACTGGGTTCGACAAAAATAGAAGAAATCTACTCAAAGTGTATCAATCTCGCACAGGTAAGTGTTTTATCCTAATTCCGAACCATAGATATGTCATGACTTAACTTTGCAAATTATTTCCTATCAAATCAAATATTACATGTGTGATCATGGATCAATAGGACTTCCCTTGGGAATGGGTTCTTTTGGTGGGTTTTTCGGCTTTTGTGTGTTTTTGGCTTTTGATTTTTTGTTGGCTTTTCCTTTTCTGTTTTTGTTTAGTGTGGGGCGAAAAAGTCGCTAGCGCACTGATTTTGGTTGGCAATTAAAGGGAGAAGACCATTTTAGGTCATGGTTTCCTTTCCTTCTTTTTGTTCATTTGGTGACAATTCTGTATTGTTCAGATATTGTCCGGTCTAAAGACCTCTCTGCACATTTCTTCTGGTTTCTTTGACCAGGAACTTTTTTTTTTCTTTACTTTCTCCCATTCTTTGGTTGGGACTTTTCTTTCTTTTCTTTTTTCTTTCTCCCTCTCTTTGATTGGGAATTTCCTTGTTTCCTTTTTTCCTTTGATTGGAAATTTTCCTTCTCTTTTTCTTTGATTGGAAATTTCCCTTCTATTCCTTTTTGCTTCCGAGGGTAAGGATTGACATTCTCACCCTGGGTCAAGGTTTATGGTGAGTCAGGATCTTGGCTCAAGACTTGTAGAATGGCTAGGCATGGTACATGTCAGGGTTTGGTTTGGTTCAAGGATAAAAGGGATGCCCCACATTATTTCCATGACACAAATGCAAAAATGATGATTTGGAAACTTCATGCAAAACTGGTCATGCATGCACCTATGTGGACACTTAAGTGTCAAACTTTTATGGTCATGTGATGCTAGGGCTCAGGATTCATTTCCTCTATTTTAAATCAACCCAATGTTTCCAAAATATGTTCTTTTATCAATTTGTGCATTCATCCGAGTCCATTTCGGGCGTCCGGGGAAATTTCACAGTATTCACCCTTCAGGTGTAGACACATTTTTTTCAAAAACTAGTTATGATCAATGAATTTTTTCAAAGAAAAGTTGGAAATCATCTCTTTTCAAAAGCGTGTTGGTTTTTCAGCTAGACAACTTATTTTTCTTTTTTCTCTCTTTTTTTCTTCTTTTTTTTTATTTGTTTATTTCTTTTTCTTGTTTGTTTTTTTTTCTTCTCTTTTTTTTTTCATGAGGTATTTTGTTATATACATGCATATCCAAGGTATCTTGCTACCTAAACATACATATATATATTTTGTGAAGTGTTTTTTGTTTACATACATGCATATCTAAGGTATTTTTCTACCTAAACATACATATATATATTTTGAGAAGTGTTTTTTTGTTTACATACATGCATATCTAAGGTATTTTTCTACCTAAACATACATATATATATTTTGTGAAGTGTTTTTTTGTTTACATACATGCATATCTAAGGTATTTTCACTACCTAAACATACATATATATGTTTTGTAAGGTATGACTACCTTCCGAGCTTGCGCTTGTTTTATTTAAATTCCCAGGATCATGAGCAACTAGGTGCGTCCTACTATAAAAAGTGATCAAATAGCAGGCAGAAATTTAAAAGGTACTAGGTTGCCTCCTAGTAGCGCTTCTTTAACGTCTTGAGCTGGACGCCTTATGACTTGTCGGTCACTGACCTAGTACTTTGCTTACCTTTGGCTTTGGACTTGGTCGCCTATTGGTCGGCCATGTGGTGTAGGCAATACTCAAACCTTTTTGTGGATGAGCAGAGGTGAACTCTAGAGGTGATGGCGGTGCGTCTGTTGCCCGCTGCCGGCCATCGCCAGGCTGCTGTGGTGTTTCGCCCTGCGCCTGCCTGGAGACGCAGAACTTCTTGATGAAAGCTCGATTGGTAGGGGGGACCTGATGACCTTGCTGGGGGCGACAGGCACTCCCTAGAACTATGCCACGACGACATGAACTTGCTGGGGGGAACGGGCGCCCTGTAGGGCCGACAGAGGCCCATAACCAGAGCTGGAAACCCCAGGGCCCTGTTGGACTTCTTCAGGTCCACTGGGTGTCTTTGTGGGTGCGATCCCTGCAAACAATAGATGGTATCAGAAATCAGTTGAACCATATGCATACTTACCCATGTCGGGACGACACAGACCAACTGATACTTTTGCAGGGGGAGATTGGCATTGCGGTCGCTGGGCAGAATGTTTGCTAAGTAGCAATGTCATCTATATCTGTGTAAGAGTGGTCATGTTGGTGCGCATGATCCGCACTCGTCTCTTTGCAGCGGCACGGGTGAAATCTTGCCCCGGTATGCATAGTAGCTGTGTGATAGCCTCCCTCTCTGGTTGTGCTCGCACAGTTGGCCGTCCTCCAATATCAGGGGGTGGCCCAGGAACCGTTAAAAGGAAACTACTGGTCCCTTAACCGGGAGTGCAAGTCTTGGTTAAGCATTTAAGGATAGAGGACCTTAAATTCTCTTAAGGTGTGGATGTGGAGCACACTGAAAATGAGGACACGTAGCCCTCTAAAGGTGAGGGCGTGCAACCCTCTCAAGGCGAGGATGTATAGTCCTCTGGAGGTGAGGGCGTGTAGTCCTCTCAAGGTGAGGGCGTGCAGCCCTCTATTGGCGAGGACGTGTAGTCCTCTAAAGGTGAAGGCGTGTAGCCTTCTGTTGGCGAGGACGTGTAGTCCTCTAAAGGTGAGGGCGTGTAGCCCTACGAAGATGAGGACATGCAGTCCTCTGATGGCGAGGGCGTGTAGCCCTCTGAATGTGAGGACGTGTGGTCCTCTAAAGGTGAGGGCGTGTAGCCCTACGAAGGTGAGGACATGTAGTCCTCTAAAGGTGAGGGTAACTAGTACCCAAGGCAAGGGCGAGTAGCCCTCTCAAGGCGAGGACGTGTAGTCCTCTGGAGGTGAGGGCGTGCAGCCCTCTGATGGTGAGGACATGTAGTCCTCTCAAGGCGAGGACGTGTAGTCCTCTGGAGGTGAGGGCGTGCAGCCCTCTGATGGTGAGGACATGTAGTCCTCTCAAGGCGAGGACGTTTAGTCCTCTCAAGGTGAGGACGTGCAGTCCTCTGAAGGCGAGGATGTGTAGTCCTCTAAAGGTGAGGGCATGTAGCCCTACGAAGGTGAGGACATGTAGTCCTCTGAAGGTGAGGGTAACTAGTACCCAAGGCGAGGGCGGGTAGCCCTCTCAAGGCGAGGACGTGTAGTCCTCTGGAGGTGAGGGCGTGCAGCCCTCTGATGGTGAGGACATGTAGTCCTCTCAAGGCGAGGACGTGTAGTCCTCTCAAGGCGAGGACGTGTAGTCCTCTCAAAGTGAGGACGTGGAGTCCTCTGAAGGCGAGGATGTGTAGTCCTCTAAAGGTGAGGGCATGTAGCCCTACGAAGGTGAGGACATGTAGTCCTCTGAAGGTGAGGGTAACTAGTACCCAAGGCGAGGGCGGGTAGCCCTCTCAAGGCGAGGACGTGTAGTCCTCTGGAGGTGAGGGTGTGCAACCCTCTGATGGTGAGGACATGTAGTCCTCTCAAGGCGAGGATGTGTAGTCCTCTCAAGGTGAGGACGTGGAGTCCTCTGAAGGCGAGGATGTGTAGTCCTCTAAAGGTGAGGGCGTGCAGCCCTCTGTTGGCGAGGACGTGTAGTCCTCTCAAGGTGAGGGCGTGCAGCCCTCTGTTGGCGAGGACGTGTAGTCCTCTAAAGGTGAGGGCGTGTAGCCCTACGAAGGTGAGGACATGCAGTCCTCTGATGGTGAGGGCGTGCAGCCCTCTGTTGGCGAGGACATGTAGTCCTCTAAAGGTGAGGGCGTGTAGCCCTACGAAGGTGAGGACATGTAGTCCTCTGAAGGTGAGGGTAACTAGTACCCAAGGCGAGGGCGGGTAGCCCTCTCAAGGCGAGGACGTGTAGTCCTCTGGAGGTGAGGGCGTGCAGCCCTCTGATGGTGAGGACATGTAGTCCTCTCAAGGCGAGGACGTGTAGTCCTCTCAAGGCGAGGATGTGTAGTCCTCTCAAGGTGAGGACGTGGAGTGCTCTGAAGGCGAGGATGTGTAGTCCTCTAAAGGTGAGGGCGTGCAGCCCTCTGTTGGCGAGGACGTGTAGTCCTCTAAAGGTGAGGGCGTGTAGCCCTACGTTGGCGAGGACGTGTAGTCCTCTCAAGGTGAGGGCGTGCAACCCTCTGTTGGCGAGGACGTGTAGTCCTCTAAAGGTGAGGGCGTGTAGCCCTACGAAGGTGAGGACATGCAGTCCTCTGATGGCGAGGAGTGTAGTCCTCTGAAGACCAGGGTACTAGTACCCGAGGGTCCATCCTTATGAGAAAGCAAGAGATCGACTCATCGAGAGAGCCGGTCATCCCAAATTCAAAAGATTTGGACATTTAGACGTAGGGAATCTATGTAGTTAACATGATTTTGAGGGATGCAAATGCATGCAACCTTTGTTGTGAAATTTGGGTAAATGCGGACTTTATATGAAACAATGCAATGTAATGGAAAGTTGTACAATGTTCATGGCATTCTTTCCCTATTTTGTGATTTTGATTTTGATTTGATTTTTTTTTTTTTTTTTTGGAAAACACAGATTGACTGCCCTCTTGAAAAAGGTGATAATTCATGCAACCTCATCCTATCTTTTTGCAAATCTCTCCGGGAACTCCCTCAGAGTGTATGTTCTTTTTGATTTAGTCACTTGACCATTTTGGAGTGACGGCAATGGAGTCGTTTGATGTTTAATCAATCCATTGAAATCCTAGGGTTTGTCCCCCTTTTTTTTGTTAAAAACATCGATGGGTGAGAACTTTTGATCGGCCCCTATGTTCACTTGAGGCTCATGCACGGTGCCCCTCATTGCCCCAGTGTAAGGCTTTGAGGTACCAATCGTTGTCTTTTGTCATGACCTTGTAGCTGGGAACCTATTGAGTGAGAACTTCTAATCTGCCCCTAGGTTCGTTTGAGGTTTATGCATGGGGCCTTTCATTGCCCCAGTGTAGGGCTTAGAGGTACCAATTGTTGTCTTGTTTTCACAACCTCATAGTGAGGAAGAATGAAAGACGCAATTGATTCTTGCAAAAATAATTTTCCAAGGACGAGAAATAGTTGAAGGATTTTTCAGCTGATGGATTAAGTCAAATGACTCCTATGTAGAAGCAAGATGTTTTGATGTCTTGATGATGCTAAAGGATCAAGTGCTTCTAAGTTTTATTCAAGACAAGAATCCAAGAAAGTCAAGATATATGATCAAGTTGATTTCTAGAATCTTTTGGAAGAAGTTTCCAAATTGAAAAAAACAAAGGTTTGACCAAAGAATTCTATCATTTCAAATTGAGATTTGCTCTCCGGTAATCGATTACCAGCAGCTGAAAATGTTTATAACAGTCACTAGAAATTTGAATTCAAAATTTATAATGTGTAATCGATTACACATGGATGGTAATTGATTACCAGCAATTTATTCAAATTTTAAGCCTGTGATCTATTACACAAGTCTTGTAATCGATTACCAGAGGAGATTTTCAGAAAATAATTTCCAAGAGTCACATCTATTCAAATGGTTTATGAATGGCCATCAAAGGTGACTTGGAAACACGAATTTAAAGAGAGTTTTCATTGCCCACAAAGTTTATCCTCTCAAAAGATTAAGAGTTTTTCTGAACTGAACTGTCTTATCCTCTCAAAAAGATTCCTTGGTCAACCACTTGCATATTCAATAAGGAATTTTGATTGGTCTTCATTGTACAATCTATCCCTTTTAAGAGAGATTTCTTCTTCTCTTCTTCTTACTTCTGAAAAGGGATTAAGAGACTGAGAGTCTCTTATTGTAGAGGATTCTTGAACACAAGGGAAAGGTTGTCCCTGTGTGGTTCAGACTTTGTAAAAGGAGTTTTACAAAGAGAGTGGAAAATCTCAAGTGGGTTTCTTGAGGACTGGACGTAGGCGCGGGAAGTGGCCGAACCAGTATAAATCAAGTTTGCATTCCTCTCTTCCTTTAAACTTCTTTTATTGCTATTTATCTTTTGCTTTAAAGAAGTTTATTTTGATTTGTCTTTTGAGTAATTCATGTTAAGGGTGCATTGTTAATCCAAAAAGAAAGAGTGATAGTTCAATTGGGGAATAGTCTTTGCATCTTAATTCAACCCCCATTTTTCTTAAGGTAACTGAGGCCATTTGTCCAACATCCTATTCTTGACAACTCGCTTCTCTAAGAAGACAAACTTTCCGGAATGATAAAATGAAGTCACATGAACGTCTATATTTTTACTTGAAAACACAGTCAATCAAATGCCTTTTTATTTTTTTTTTATTTTGAAACTTATTTTTTTATTTTGAAACTTATTTGTTTTGAACTTTACTCGTTGTTTTACGGCACCCCCACCAACGTGGAAGACGAGTAATCTCTGATTGAATAGTCTTGGAAGTCAACACTCAGGAGCGCAGGTCGCTTGAGCAAATAGACCAATGGCTTGCACCCACAGTCCGGTGAAAGTTGAATAAGCAAACACGCGTTTGTGAGAGGATGAGGGACAAGGATGTCCATTTTATCCATATCATTTAGCATTGTAACTGTGGTTTATAATAATGGCATAAACTTGAAAATCCTGATGAGTCATAACAACAGCTTCCAGAATTGCCCCATGTATGGTGTTGCTTGTCAATGTTATGATTCAACAAGCGATTCTCCTCAAATTTCAGCCAGCCCGTATCAATTAGACTTCACACTTTATGCTTCGGGGTCATACAATGCTCAATGGAATGCCCCAGGGCTCCTCCACGATAAGCACACGTTGCGTTCGAGTCGTATCCTCAGAAAAATGGAGGTTGAGGAACCTTGGTTGGGGTTATGGCTACCATTGAATTATTGAGTGGATATGGGATCAAGTTTAGCATATGACAACGGAATTTGGGGTGAACCCTACAGGCTTTTTGCTGCAAAATTCCTTTTTGTTGGTGTTTTTTTGGTTTGTGCTAAAGGTGGTCTTCGTCATTGGAAGTGCGGTAGACAGGCTTTGTGGTTGATTTAGGGATGGCCTTTGTGGATAACTGGGTGGTGGGTAAGGAGGAGGTTTGTTATTGTTTGAGTAATGACATTGTTGGGAAACTTGGCCGTATAGGAATGGCAGTCACAGCATGGGTTTCTCCCTCTTTCTCACCCTCTTCATTTGCCCCATTTTCTCATTCGTCCAAGCAGGATGACTAAATTTGCCTTTTTTCATACCCACATCGATCCTTTCACTGGCAAAGACCAAATCCTCAAAGCTTTGAAGGTGCGTAGCCCACCATTTTCCATAGTAGAATACTGGTAATGTGTCTACTATCATTGTCATCGTTTTTTTTTGTCATTGAGGTGCCACTTTGAGCTGCCAGGTTCTCCACCTTTGAGCGTATTCTTTGAAAGATTTGTGCCCCCTTTTTGCACATGTTCTGTAGTTGCATCCTATCTGAAGACATTATACTGACACTGCCTAACGAAGGCAACCACTAGGTCCTTCCAAGAATGGACTCGGGAAGGTTCCAAGTTAGCGTACCAGGTAACAGCTACCCAGTAAGACTTTCTTGGAAGGAATGTATCAGTAATTCCTTATCTTTTGCGCATGCCCCCATCTTCCGATAATACATCTTTAGATGGTTCTTGGGGCAAGTAGTCCCCTTGTACTTGTCAAAGTCCAGCACCTTGAACTTGGGAGGGGTGATGATATTGGGTTCTAGGAACAACACTTTTAGGTTAGCAAAGGCATAATCTTCACCTCCTTCAATGGCCCTGAGCCTTTCCTCTAAATGATCTAACTTTTCCATTTCTACCATAGCACGAGGGTTTTTACTTGTTGTGGAATGCAAGAGGTGTAGCTGGGGGTGATACTGAGGGCCTTCCGAAGTGTTTTCAAGGGGTATACCACCAACTGCTTGCCCTTCAGTGGCATATCCGAGCCAAGGCTCGAAGTCGGCTAGATTGTGGTGGGGAATTTCATGTGTCTCTTCCACGGTTTAAGAGACATGTGCATGATCAGTTTGGGGTTGCTGGCTCTCAATGGGTATAGGAGTGGAGTTATTGACATTCTTATTGGGAGTGTACGCCACATTGGGTGGCGTATAGTTGAGAGGCAAGCCATATGGCGAGAAGGCGTGCTCGTTTTGAATTTGCACATCATGGGAGCCGCCCGTACTTCCCAAATCTTTGCCTACCATATCTGAGGTTGGATGATTTATTTGGTTGATGCCGGATGGGGACGTCGGGTTCACCTTAGCAACAACGTTGGTAGCGGCAATTGCAACCGCATTGGCTTCCATTATCTTCTTCACGCTCATCATGGCCTCCATCATTGTGGCCATTTTCTCTTTAATGGCCTCCATGTCGGCCTTCATCTTCTCTTGTATCTCCTCTACTTCACCCATTACTCTAGCTCTAGCACAAGTTCGGTGAGGACGCCGTAAAGCATGTTTTTTTTTTTAATAACAATGATTAAGTTCATTTTATTTTATTTTATTTTATTTTTCAAGGAAAGAATGCAATGAGCAATGCAACCAATGAAAAGCATGGATGTATGCGAATGATGTACAGTTGAAGTATTGCGAATTTTTACGCAGGATATGGGGTTGAATCAATTTAGATTTTCAACATGGTCCATGACATCTTTGTCAAGGTGAAACTGGAAGTAACAAGGACATCAACAATCCTAAATATGTTTGGCAGTAGACGAAGCAGTGATGTGACTCGATTCATCTTTTGCCCCAATTTTGCAAGACGGTTACTTCCATATTTCAACTTGACTTGATGAACCTTTTTATAAAAGCATGAGCTTGGTTCAACCCTATAATCCAAGGAATGGCAATTCTGATCGCCAATATTTCAACAACATCTCATAGGGATGAATGACTCGGGCATACTTTAAGCTATGCATGGAAAATGTAATTATGAAATTGAGATGCCCGAAGAAACACCATTTCCTAGTTAACCATGCATTAGGTACCATGTTCAATTATTTTGTTTTGTTGTTGTGAAACGGGTTTATGATCCCAACATGGTTGGCTCATGGTACCGAATATATGCAACCAAGAATGCATCATGAATTTTCATGCTTCCTTTTTTTGTTTTCGTTTTGTAGAGGAAAATGCAAGGCTCATGCATGAGCAAACATGAAAACAAAAGGTATGCAGTTTGTAGAACAAAAAGTATGTTGAACGCATATGCATGATGATGCAATGACTCATGCAAAATGTGAGGCTGGAATATGATAACGGACAAATGCAGGAACAATATGTTCATTATGATGCTATGAAGAGATGCTTATGCGATGCATGATATGAATGCATTTTATGGATACGGGAGCCCGAGAAATTGTTTCCTTCTTGGATACAACGTTTGGGCAGCATGGCACCCAACGCATGTTTTTTAAGAAGGCGACACGGACCCTCCGTCGGTTTGCTAAAGTGAGGGGATCAAAGACGAAACCCACGCATGATGCATATGCGAAAGGCACAACACGGGGATGTACATAGTACGATAATATTCACAAACAAATATAAGCAAAAGGGTATATGATACTTATGCATGGCAGTGTGAAAAATGGCACGCAGCGTGTTTGCTCCGTGCCCCTATTTAAGGGACCTATAAGGGAGAGAGCTAACTAGGCTTTTAGTGATAATCCCCAAGGTAGTCATATCTCTCTTGATGGTTTCTGGAGGTATCATCCTCTTCGAAGAACATAATGCAGCAGTAGGGACTACTAGCAACAATATGTCTTCAAAGAGAAAAACTCTAGATGAGGGTTCACTGCAATCAAGCAAGTCGGAGACCTAGCATGATCACAAATTCACCTCCACTCCTTATGTTCCCACGAACCCGGGTATAGGGCCCTTTTTCAACTCATCGTGTGTGCAAATAGTGTTAGTGTTTGTGTGCATCAAATGAATAAATATTTACCTCATGCATACCAAAAAATGCACTAAAAGCATCAAAGAGTTATATATACAAGAACATAATAAAGGGAAACCAACAAAGGAGTAAGTCATGGCAAAACTTTGCACAAGATTAAATGGCCTAACTCTCTAAAAACATTCCCCAGTGGAGTCGCCAACTGTTGCAACCTACCCTTCGGCGGGAGGGCGACGCGTGACTCGCGGGATGCGTGTTCCACGAAAGGAATACGCGCGGAGTCGCCACCAACGTTTATTTGAGGAAAACGTCGGAAAAACCGGAAAAGACGCGATCTACGAACTTTTAAGTGAAAGGCTCGGGAGTTGTATTTACGCGCGGGGAAGGTATTAGCACCCCACACGTCCGTCACAAGGGACGGCAACCTTTAATCGAATGTGCAAACATGACTTTGATTTTTACGTTCCCTTTTATGTCCTTATATCCTTTATACCCTTTTTATATTTTTTTCTCTTTTTGTGGTCGACAAGGGTGTTTCCCTTTGCTCCTACGTATTCCTCAATTGGGATGAGAAAATCAGACCTACGTAGTTCTTTCTTATGCGTGAATCAAGTGATTCTTTTTACTTGAAAGGTGATCATTTTAAGGCGTTGGACCTTAAAAATGACCCATTTTACTTAATAAGAAATTGAAGTGATAAACTTTCAAAAACCTATTTTTGTGGACGAGCTTGACTAGGCGAGTTGATTTTAGCCTTAGTTTCACCTTAGTTATTAGTCAATTCGATTAAGAATGAGAAATCCCAAAGAGAAAACGTCCGATTGATTTTTCGCTTTACTTTACTAAAAAATATTTTTTTGATTATTATATTATTATTTTACCTCTTTTTTTGATTTCCAACGTGGTTACGGCACGACCGAACGGTCGGAATTCATTTTAACCAAAATTAACGGATGATACAATTCAAACGATCGGTGGAAATTTATTTTATTTTTAGATTAAGCGAGAAATGACTTAAATAAATGGCTTAAGCACGTCAAAAAGGAAGAAAAGAAAACTGAAAGTAAACGAAATTAAAGTGAAAGTACACAAAACAAGAAATGAATTGAAAGTCTCGGATTCGAAAACTTACCCGTTGAAGAACGAAGAACGAACGAAGAACGGATGAAGAACGGTGAAGAACGACGAAGAACGATGAAGAATTTCCACAGAATCGCTTACGGAAGCGTTACAGAAGTACTTCGACTCGATTTTTCTTCACGAAAACGTGTTTTTTGCCCAAAATAGCCGAAATGCATAGCCAAAGGGGTCTTGAACATTTTGAAACAGCTCCCCCCTCCCCTATTTATAGAAAAAAGGGAGGTGCTTGCCGCCCAGTTGCTTCCTCCTTAAGCAACCCAACTTCCAAAATGTTCTAGAAGGGCCTAGATTTGAATTGCTATTTACACCCCTATCTTGATAAGTTCACCCCCTTACCTTTTTTGGTGATTCTTTTTTTGTAAAGTTACGGAAACTTACGAATCTCGTAACGATACTTGTTTTCTTTCCGTAATGTTACGGAACCTTGCGGATTACATAATCATCCCCTTTTTGACTTACGGAATGTTACGGAATCTCACTTAATTATGCAATGATGCTTCCATTTGATTTCCGGTGTGTCACGGAAACTTACGGATTGTGCATCAATATATTTTTTTTGGTTTTTCGGCATGTCCTGGAATTTCACAAATTGCCCAATGATGGTTGCCAAGCACCTCACAAGGACCAAAGAAAGGTCGCATGTCATCAAGCAAAGGTCCCCGGACGAAATTAGGGTATGACAGGAGTCATTTGACTTAACCCGTCAATTAAAAAAAAATCCTTCAACTATTTCTCGTCCTTGAAAAATTCTTTTTGCGAGAATCAACCGCCTCTTTCATTCTTTCATGCTACAGGGTTGTGAAAACAAAACAACGATGGATACCTCAGAGCCCTACACTGGGGCAATGAAAGGCATCGTGCATGAGCCTCAAGCGAACCTAGGGGCAGATCAAAAGTTGTCACCCGTCGATGTTTTTAAACGAAAAAAAGGAGAGGGGACAAACCCTAGGATTTCAATGGATTGATTAAACGTCAAATGACTCCAGTGTCGTCACTCCAAAATGGTCAAGTGTTTAAATCAAATAGAACATACACTCTGAGGGAGTTCCCGGAGAGATTTGCAAAAGATAGGATAAGGTTGCATGAATTATCACCTCTTTCAAAAGGACAACCAATATGTGTTTTCCAAAAAAATCAAATCAAATCAAAACCACAAAATAGGGAAAGAATGTTATGAACATTGTACAACTTTCCATTACATTGCATTGTTGCATCCGAAGTCCGCATTCACCGCATTTCAAGACAAAAGTTGCAAGCATTTCCATCCCTAAAAATCATGTTTACTGCACGTCCTCCCCTTTAGAGGGCTACACGTCCTCCAATTCAGAGGACTAGACCTCATCTCCTTCACAGGACTACACGTCCTCGCCTTCAGAGGGCTACACGCCCTCGCCTTTAGAGGACTACAGATCCTCGCCATTAGAGGGCTACACGCCCTCACTTTCAGAGGACTACACGACCCCACCTTTAGAGGACTACACGACCCTCACCTTCAGAGGACTACACGTTCTCACCTTCAAAGGGCGGCACGCCCTCGCCTTCAGAGGACTACACGTACTCGCCTTCAGAGGGCTGCACGCCCTCGCTTGTCCTCACCTTCAGAGGACCACATGTCCTCACCTTTAGAGGACTACGCGTCCTCACCTTCAGAGGGCTGCAGGCTCCCGCGTTCAGAGGACTACATGTCCTCACCGTCAGAGGACAAGACACCCCCGGCTTCAGAGGGGTACACCCCCGCGCCTTCAGAGGACTTCGAGTCCTCGCCATTAGGGGGCTGCATACCCTCGCCCATCCTCACCTTCAGAGAACTACATGTCCTCACCATGGTGAGGACTACAAGTCCCCACCTTCAGAGGGCTACACGCCCTCGCCTTCAGAGGACTAGATGTCCTCTCCTTCAGACGACAACACGTCCTCGCCTTCAGAGGGCTACACGCCCTCGCCTTTAGAGGACTATACATCCTCGCCATTAGAGGGCTACACGTCCTCACTTTCAGAGGACTACACCCCCGTGCCCGTCCTCACCTTCAGAGGACTACATGTCCTCACATTCAGATGACTACACATCCTCACCTTTAGAGGACTACACGCCCTCGCCTTCAGAGGACTACACGTCCTCCCCTTCAGGGGTCTAGACCTCCTCCCCTTCAGAGGACTACACATCCTCGCCTTCAGAGGACTACACGTCCACGCCTTCAGAGGACTACATGTCCTACACTTTAAAGGACTACACGTCCTCGCCATCAAAGGGCTACACCTCCTCACCTTCAGGGGACTACAGGTCCTCACCTTTAGAGGGCTACACGCCCTCGCCTTTAGAGGACTACACGCTCTCGCCATTAGAGGGCTACACGCCCTCACCTTCAGAGGACTACACGTCCTCACCTTCGGAGGGCTACACACCCTCGCCTTCAGAGGACTACAAGTCCTCGTCTTTAAAGGACAACATGTCCTCGCTTTCAGAGGACTACACGTCCTCGCCTTCAAAGGGCTGCACGCCCTTGCCCGTCCTCACCTTTAGAGGACTACACATCCTCGCCTTCAAAGGACTACACGTCCCCGCCTTCAGAGGACTACACGTCCTACACTTCAAATAACTACACGTCCTCGCCATCAAAGGGCTACACCTCCTCACCTTCAGAGGACTACATGTCCTCACCTTTAGAGGGCTACACGCCCTCCCCTTAAGAGGACTACACGTCCTCACCATCAGAGGACTACACGCCGTCACCTTTAGAGGGCTACACGCCCTCGCCTTCAGAGGACTACACGTCCTCACCTTCAGAGGGCTACATACCCCGCCTTCAGAGGACTACACGTCGTCGGCTTCAGAGGACTACACGTCCTCGCCTTCAGAGGACTACACGTCCTCGCCTTCAGAGGACTACACGTCCTCGCCTTGATAGGGCTGCACGCCCTTGCTCGTCCTCACCTTCAGAGGACTACATGTCCTCACCTTCAGAGGACTACACGTCCATACCTTCAGAGGGATGCATGCCCTCGGCTTCAGAGGACTAAACGTCCTCGACTTCAGAGGGCTACACACCCTCGCCCTCAGAGGACTACATGTCCTCCCCTACAGAGGACTAGACATCCTCGTCATTAGAGGGCTACACGTCCTCACTTTCAGTGGACTACACGTCCCCACCTTCAAAGGACTACATGTCCTCCACTTTAGAGGACTACATGTCCTCCCCTTTAGAGGACTACACATCCTCGTCTTCAGAGGACTACACGTCCTCGCCTTCAGTGGGCTACACATACTCACCTTAAGAGGACTACACGTCCTCGCCATCAGAGGGCTACACGTCCTCACCTTGAGAGGACTATAGGTCCTTACCTTCAGACGGCTACACACCCTCGCCTTCAGAGGACTACACGTCCTCACCTTCAGAGGACTACATGTCTTCTCCTTCAGAGGGCTACACGCCCTCGCCTTTAGAGGACTACACGTCCTCACCTTTAGAGAGCTACGCGCCCTCTCCTTCAGAGGGCTGCACACCCTCAGCTTCAGAGGAATACACGTCCTCTTCATCAGAGGACTACATGTCCTCGCCTTTAGAGGGCTGCACGCCCTCGCCCATCCTCACCTTCAAAGGACTCCATGTCCTCACCTTTAGAGTACTACACGTCCTCACGTTCAGAAGGCTGCACACCCTCGCCTTTAGAGGACTTCAAGTCCTCACCTTCAGAGGAGTACACGTCCCCGCCTTCAGAGGGCTACACGTACTCGCCTTCAGAGGGCTGCACGCCCTCGCTTGTCCTCACCTTCAGAGGACCACATGTCCTCACCTTTAGAGGACTACGCTACCTCACCTTCAGAGGGCTGCAGGCTTCCGCGTTCAGAGGACTACATGTCCTCACCGTCAGAGGACTAGACACCCCCGGCTTCAGAGGGGTACACCCCCGCGCCTTCAGAGGACTTCGAGTCCTCGCCATTAGGGGGCTGCATACCCTCGCCCGTCCTCACCTTCAGAGAACTACATGTCCTCACCATGGTGAGGACTACAAGTCCCCACCTTCAGAGGGCTACACACCCTCGCCTTCAGAGGACTAGATTTCCTCTCCTTCAGACGACAACACGTCCTCGCCTTCAGAGGGCTACACGCCCTCGCCTTTAGAGGACTATACATCCTCGCCATTAGAGGGCTACACGTCCTCACTTTCAGAGGACTACACGTCCTCGACTTCAGAGGGCTACATGTCCTCACTTTCAGAGGACTACACGTCCTCCCCTTTAGAGGGCAACACATCCTCCAATTCAGAGGACTAGACCTCCACTCCTTCAGAGGACTACACGTCCTCGCCTTCAGAGGGCTACACGCCATCGCCTTCAGAGAACTACACATCCTCACCTTCAGAGGACTAGACGCCCCCGCCTTCAGCGGGCTACACCCCCGTGCCCGTCCTCACCTTCAGAGGACTACATGTCATCACATTCAGATGACTACACATCCTCACCTTCAGAGGACTACACGCCCTCGCCTTCAGAGGACTACACATCCTCCCCTTCAGGGGTCTAAACCTCCTCCCCTTAAGAGGACTACACATCCTCGCCTTCAGAGGACTACACGTCCACGCCTTCAGAGGACTACACGTCCTACACTTTAAAGGACTACACGTCCTCGCCATCAAAGGGCTACACCTCCTCACCTTCAGGGGACTACAGGTCCTCACCTTTAGAGAGCTACACGCCCTCGCCTTTAGAGGACTACACGCTCTCGCCATTAGAGGGCTACATGCCCTCACCTTCAGAGGACTACACGTCCTCACCTTCGGAGGGCTACACACCCTCGCCTTCAGAGGACTACAAGTCCTCGTCTTTAAAGGACTACATGTCCTCGCCTTCAGAGGACTACACGTCCTCGCCTTCAAAGGGCTGCACGCCCTTGCCCGTCCTCACCTTTAGAGGACTACACATCCTCGCCTTCAAAGGACTACACGTCCCCGCCTTCAGAGGACTACACATCCTACACTTCAAATAACTACACGTCCTCACCATCAAAGGGCTACACCTCCTCACCTTCAGAGGACTACATGTCCTCACCTTTTGAGGGCTACACGCTCTCCCCTTAAGAGGACTACACGTCCTCACCATCAGAGGACTACACGCCGTCACCTTTAGAGGGCTACACGCCCTCGCCTTCAGAGGACTACACGTCCTCACCTTCAGAGGGCTACATACCCCGCCTTCAGAGGACTACACGTCGTCGGCTTCAGAGGACTACACGTCCTCGCCTTCAGAGGACTACACGTCCTCGCCTTAATAGGGCTGCACGCCCTTGCTCGTGCTCACCTTTAGAGGACTACATGTCCTCACCTTCAGAGGACTACACGTCCACACCTTCAGAGGGATGCATGCCCTCGGCTTCAGAGGACTAAACGTCCTCGACTTCAGAGGGCTTCACACCCTCGCCCTCAGAGGACTACATGTCCTCCCCTACAGAGGACTAGACATCCTCGTCATTAGAGGGCTACACGTCCTCACTTTCAGTGGACTACACGTCCCCACCTTCAAAGGACTACACGTCCTCCACTTTAGAGGACTACATGTCCTCCCCTTCAGAGGACTACACATCCTCGTCTTCAGAGGACTACACGTCCTCGCCTTCAGTGGGCTACACATACTCACCTTAAGAGGACTACACGTCCTCGCCATCAGAGGGCTACACGTCCTCACCTTGAGAGGACTATAGGTCCTTACCTTCAGATGGCTACACACCCTCGCCTTCAGAGGACTACACGTCCTCACCTTCAGAGGACTACATGTCTTCTCCTTCAGAGGGCTACACGCCCTCGCCTTTAGAGGACTACACGTCCTCACCTTTAGAGAGCTACGCGCCCTCTCCTTCAGAGGGTTGCACACCCTCAGCTTCAGAGGAATACACGTCCTCTTCTTCAGAGGACTACATGTCCTCGCCTTTAGAGGGCTGCACGCCCTCGCCCATCCTCACCTTCAAAGGACTCCATGTCCTCACCTTTAGAGTACTACATGTCCTCACCTTCAGAAGGCTGCACACCCTCGCCTTTAGAGGACTTCAAGTCCTCACCTTCAGAGGAGTACACGTCCCCGCCTTCAGAGGGCTACACGCCCTCGCCTTCAGAGGACTACACGTCCTCCCCTTCAGAGGACTACACGTCCTCGCCATTAGAGGGCTACACGTCCTCACTTTCAGAGGACTACACGCCCCCACCTTCAGAGGACTACATGTCCTCCACTTCAGAGGACTACACGTCCTCCCATTCAGAGGACTATACATCCTCGCCTTCAGAGGACTACACGTCCTTGCCTTTAGAGGGCTACACGTCCTCACCTTCCGAGGACTAGACGTCCTCGCCTTCAGAGGGCTACACGTCCTCACCTTCAGAGGACTACACATCCTCCCCATTGGAGGGCTACACGTCCCCCCCTTCAGAGGGCTACACGTCCTGCCCTTCAGAGGACTTCACGTCCTTTCCTTCAGAGGGCTACACGCCCTCGCCTGCCGAGGACTACACGCCCTCGATTTCAGAGGGCTGCACATCTGCACCTTAAGAGAATTTAAGGTCCTCTGATCTTAATGCTTAACCAAGACTTGTGCTCCTGGGTGAGGGGCCAGTAGTTTCCCTTTATCAGTTCCTCGCCACCCCCCAAATCTCAGAGGAGGGCCAACCTTGCAAGCACAAGCAGTGGAGGAGGCTATCTCGTAGCTACTATGCATACCGGGGCAAGATTTCGCCCGGGCCATTGCAAAAAGATGAGTGCGGATCATGCGCACCAGCATGACCACTCTTACACATATATGGATGACATTGCTAGTTAGCAACATTCTGCTCAGCGACCGCAATGCCGATCTCCCCCTGCGGAAGTATCAGTTGGTCTGTGCCGTCCCGGTATAAGTAAATATGCATATGGTTCAACTGATTTCTGATGTCATCTACTATTTGTAGGGATCGTGCCCTTAAGACACCCAGTGGACTCGGAGAAGTCCAACAGGGTCTTGGGGTTTCCAGCTCTGATTACGGGCCTCTGTCAGTTCTACGAAGTGCTTGTCGCCCCAAGCAAGGTCATCAGTCTGATTATTATATTATTATTTTACCTCTTTTTGGTTTCCAACGTGGTTACGGCATGACCGAACGGTCGAATTTCATTTTAACAGAAATTAACGGATATTACAATTCAAATGATCGGTGGAAATTTATTTTATTTTTTGATTAGATGAGAAAATGACTTAAGCAAATGACTAAAGCACGTCAAAAGGGGGTACGGAAAGTAAATGAAATGAAAATAAAAGCACGTGAAATTCTGATACTGGGGACAGATGTCGTACAGGATGTCACGACATCGCGCTTCAGAACATGCAGATTGTATATGACCGTATGAACAGATTAAACAAGTAAATAACACAAGAGAATTGTTAACCCAGTTCGGTGCAACGTCACCTACATCTGGGGGCTACCAAGCCAGGGAGGAAATCCACTAAAATAGTATTAGTTCGAAGATCTAACAGCCACTGTATACAACCTTCTCACCTAACCACTACCCGTGCAACTTCTACCTAAGAGCCACTCTTAGATAAGAGAACCCCTCTCACTCCCTCTCAATCACTCACCCGTGTTTACAAACAAATCAAAGACACACCAGAGATTGCTCTCTGAACAATAGAGATCAACTCTACACACTCAGGTCCAACACTTGATGTTAGGGTAACATCAAGGTGGCTCACAAAACACTCAAGTCACAAAACTCACAAAATAACTCTTCAATCTCTGACTTGGTACAGAACCCGTGCAACCTTCATGTTTATATAGCAGTGTGCGTATCTGGGCTGCAACAACTTGCGCTGGATGAGATCTATCATTCTCCTGAAAAATCTGCACTTAAAGATCTAAAAGATAAAGTTTTATCTTTTAGTTTTTATCTTCAATCTCTAATCCCTGAACGAAACTATTCAAGTTTGTAATTCAAACTTTAATTATCTTTTAATTCGTTCCTAAAGATGTAGCGCCTAATCTGTTGCTGACTGCACATTAATCTGTTAAAGATATAACAGATTTATGTGTCCAGTATTTGCGGGCAGGATGTCCTGGACATTGTATCCGACATCGTGGATCCTGCAGCTTCAATTCTTCATTTGACATTTTATCTTGCCTTGTGCATTGTGCAGCCCAATCTGATTCCTTGACATAATGTTAGACATCATGTGCAGCAACTCCAGCTTTCCTTCATTGTCTAAGTGCTTATGTTTTAACAAAATTTTAGCCAATCTTTTAAAACTAAGTAAAGCTAAGCACTAACAGCACGTAAAAACATATGAGGACCACTAAGGGTACATAGAATGAATTGAAAAGTTTGGTTTCGGGAACTTACCGGTTGAAGACCGAAGAACGATGAAGAACGAACGAAGAACATTGAAGAACGGTTGAAAATCTTCGCGAAAATCCCCACGGAAACGTTACGGAAGCGCCTCGGTTCGGATTTTCTTCACGGAACCAATTTTTTTCACTAATTTCAAGTAATTCGTGAATTACCAGGAGGGCTGAACCACATTCCTTTTCACTTCTCCCCCTATTTAAAGGAAAATGGGGGAGATGCTTGCCACCCAGCTCTCCCAGGCGAGCAAGGTGACTTCCTCCAGAAGCAACCGCCTTCTGGAGGAATCTTGTGGAGGGCCCAAGTGGGCCTGGTTGCTATTTGCACCCCCACTTTTACTAAATACACCCCCTGCCTTTTTTTTGGTGATTCTTTTTTCGTAAAGTTACGGAAACTTACGAATCTCGTAACGATACTTGTTTTCTTTCTGTAATGTTACGGAACCTTGCGGATTACATAATCATCCCCTTTTTGACTTATGGAATGTTACAGAATCTCACAAATTGTGCAACGATGCTTCCTTTTGAGTTCTGCCATGTCACGGAACTTCACGAATTGCCTAACGATGGGTGCCAAGTACCTCAAAATGGTCAAATGAAAGTTGCTTGCCACCAAGCAAATGTCCCCGGACGAAATTAGGGTATGACACCTACCATGAAGAGAATCAAAATCAGACATATAATCATCAAGAATCTAATCAAGTATCTCAGCATGAAAAACAGAATGATCCTCAGATGGATGTTTCATGGCATCAAGAATGTTAAAATGAACAACAATATCACCAAATTCCATAGACAATGTGCCAGCATAAACATCTATCTTGGTTTGGGCTATTTTCATAAATGGCCTGCCTAAAATAATTGGGACTGAACCATGGGAAAATCCCTCTTCCATATCAAGAACATAAAAATCAGCAGGAAAAATAAGTTCACCAACCTGAATGAACACATCCTCTATGAAACCTGCAAGGTAAGCAACACTTCTATTTGCTAAGTAAATCACCACATTCGTAGGTTGCAAAGGTCCAAGAGATAAAAAATTGAAAATGGACAGTGGCATGACACTAACTGATGCTCCTAGATCTAGCATGGCATTCTCAAATTTGTTGTTCCCAATAATGCAAGGTATACAGAAAGTACCTGGGTCCTTACATTTCTCAGGAATGTGAGGAATAGATTTACGTATCAATGCTGACACATTTCTGCCCATGTTAATCCTTTCATTGGCCTTAAGCCTCCTTTAGTGGGTGCACAACTCCTTTAGAAACTTGGCATATCTTGGAATTTGCTTGATGGCATCTAGCAGAGGTATATTCACCTCTACTTTCCTAAAGGTCTCTAAGATCTCCTTATCCACTTCTTCCATCTTTATGTTTGGAATTGCTCTAGGTGGAAATGGAAGAGGGATAGGAGGCTGCTGCAAGTTAGAACTACTAGAAGAAGGTCCACTTGCATGAAAATTTTTGTTAGCTCCCTTATGATCAGGAAGCTTTCTCTTTTGTGCAGCTAGCTCATCCTCTTTGTCAGCTGTAGAATGAAGCTTGACAGGTTCAGGTGCAGGTGCTGCAACTGGTGAAGGCACTTCAATTTGCTTGCCAGACCTCAAGGTGATGGCACTCACATTTTTCGGATTTTGCACAGTTTGTGAAAGTAATTTGTCAGAATTTTGGGACTGAGCTTGGTTCAACTGAGTAGCCATCTGCCCCATCTGATTTGTCAGACTCTGAATGGAGGCTCTTGTCTCTTGCTGAAATTGCATATTCTGGATGGTCATTTGCCTCACAAACTCCTCTAAGGAAGGTTGAGAAGGGGCCTCGGTTGCTTGTTGTCTTTGTTGTTGTTGTTGCTGCTACTGCTGTATTGGAGGAGGAACATATGGCCTGCTTGGACTAGCAGTATTCTAGAAGGGAGGGATAGGCTGTTGTTGCTACTATTGTTGTTGTAGAGGATTTGCCCATCTCAGATTTGGATGATTCCTCCAACCTGGATTGTATCTGTTGTTTAAAAGATCATAATTATTCTGCTATTGTTGGTTTTCCTGCTGAGGGGGTCTATTATAAATGTTTGCAGCATAGGCTTCAGGTTGCTCATTGACTCCAGATTGCTGCAAAGAAGGACAGAGATCTGTATGGTGATCAACAGAAGAACATAGACCACAGACTCTTGCAACAGGTGTAGATGCATATTTATGATTTATGGCAAGCTGAGTTACTAGGTTGACCAAGGCATCAAGTTTTCCCTCAAGCTTCTTATTTTCAGCAGATGAAGATGAATCTGTGGCCACATCATGGACTCCTCTAAGGACAATAACATCATTTCTTGTACTGAATTGTTGGGAGTTGGAAGCCATCTTCTCAATCAGATTCCTAGCCTCAGCATGAGTCATATCACCAAGAGCTCCACCACTGGCAGCATCAATCATACTCCTTTCCATGTTGCTAAGTCCCTGATAGAAATATTGCAGAAGGAGTTGCTCAGAAATTTGGTGGTGAGGACAACTTGCACACAATTTCTTGAATCTTTCCTAGTACTCATACAAGCTCTCTCCACTAAGTTGCCTGATGCCCAAAATGTCTTTTCTGATGGCAGTGGTCCTAGATGCAGGGAAGAATTTCTCCAAGAACACCCTCTTAAGGTCATCCCAGCTAGTAATGGACCTAGGGGCAAGGTAGTACAACCAATCTTTTGCCAGTCCCTCTAGAGAATGAGGAAAAGCCTTTAGAAAGACATGATCTTCCTGGACATCAGGGGGCTTCATGGTGGAACAAACAATATGGAACTCCTTAATATGCTTGTGAGGATCTTCACCTGCAAGACCATGAAACTTGGACAACAAATGTATTAGTCCTGTCTTGAGAACATATGGAACATCCTCATTAGGATATTGAATGCACAAGCTTTCATAAGTGAAGTCAGGTGCAACCATCTCCCGAAGAGTCCTCTCACAAGGTGGAGATTTATCCATGTTCTCAGTATGAAAATTAGCAGCCGAATGCTCAAAATGTACAGAATGATCAGGATCCACACTATGCCTAACTAATCTATGAAAGGTTCTATCTATTTCAGGATCAAAGGGTTGTAAATCACCTGGATTGCCCCTAGTCATGCACTATATGCAGCAAATCATGAATTTCTCAAACAAGCACTAAGGAGGGGGTAAAACTACAACTATACTCAAACGATATCCAAATGAGCTGAAAATTTGTGAGCAACACCCTAAAATCATGAAAAGATAGCACAAAAATTTTCAGACTAAAATTCATAGTCTAACTATGAAAACTGCCTAAGCAAAGTTTAGAAAAATAGGACAATAATACTTGAAAAAAAAACTTAGTAAACAACTGATTTTTCAAGTTTGGGAAACCGCAACTAGCTAAAGCCAGTTACCATGGCATGGGAAATTTTTTTCTACCCCAATTGCATATTTAATAATAGTCATTTTAATAACCGGAGCAAAAGTTATGGCCGTTTTAAGTTTTGCTAAAAACAAGTTCCCAAATTTTTTGAATCTCTCAAATTCAGCCACACCAAGTGCTTCTAGTATTTTTCACACAAAATATGGATCAAAAGAAACTACCACAAAAAAAATTAGTCTAAAATAAAAACTCTAACTATCAAAACAAAAATCGTCAATTAATTAGCAAAAACCGGGTACTGTTCACAGCATTAAACACTTTTGAACAGGGGGCGCCTCTGAATAGCAAAACAGAACGCTAAACAACACTAAACAACAGAACTACACACAAAACAACTAAACACTGCAAATTAACCACAAATACACAAAAACACAAAGACATAAACACAAAGACACAAATATAATTATGAACCTTTGGACCACTACTCCCTGGCAACGGCGCCAAATTTGATCAAGGCCGTACCCGAATCAAATAAACATTAAAATGCAGTATCTAGGAAGTGATCCTAGGTCATCTCCCAGTGAGCAATGATCAAACAAACGTTCATAACATGTAATAATGAGACAGTAACGAAATGGGGGGGGGGTGTTGTTTTTGTAATTCAAACAGCAAGCAAACTCGAATTAAAGAAATAACAGAAATAAAACATGTTGTTACCCCTTGATTCAAAAGCAAGTCTCTTATCCTAGGTTACGAGAATTTATCCCTAATCAGTTCAACCACTAAATCCAATCAGAAATTAATTTACTAAGCGAAAATTAACACAAGGCTGTCATTATGTGATTAAGCAACACATACACCAATTAATTCCTCTCACATGTCCATTAAGCATGAACGTTAATTAAGCACAGAGACAATTAATCGATCATTAAGCATGCATGGATTAATATCAGCAACAAACCCAGAATAATTGGTGAAGGGGAAAAACTGATTATAATTTAATATTAATAACAAAACCTCAAAGAGAGTTGTGCTTAATCCTCAAGAGAAAACAACACTAGAGCTTCAACCTTCCATTAACAGCAGAAAGGAAGAGGAAACCAAAGGCAGAAAATGAACTGAAATTAAAAGCAGAAAACGAAAACGAAAACGAAACTGGAATTGCTACATGAACAGTGCGCATGAATAGTAATACAAAAACTGAAGAATAAAACCCTACAAATTCTCTCTGCCTCGTGAACAGTGACCAGCCACACTTAAAACCCTAGCAGCTGGTTCCTAAAGCTTACAAATATGATTTTTGGGCCCAATAAGGTCTGGCGGCCCAATTACAAAAATACCCCCAAAATGAAATAAAATAAAACTGGACGACAAATTAAATCGTCTGCTCTCTTCAAATCCAAGCTGGTTCAGCTCAATTCCAAATCCAAGCCCAATTGCTTATAATTCTCCTGAAATTAAATTAAAACACAAAATTAGTCAAGTAGGCCCAAATGATCAAACTACATAATTAATTTGACAATTAAGGCTAATCAGTAATTAAAATGGTGACAAAAAGGGGTAAGAAATAGGAGAAAATAATGACACATCGGAGAGCTAAATCCTCTGTTGGTTCTTCCTTGTAGGTACTTCATGTAAATACCTTTATATCTATTTAATGATGTTTTATGTGTTCTCTGTGCTATCGGTACGTCATTTTAGTATCCTTTTGCCTTGATCACGTAGATGCATACTTTGTTAGGATCATTCAACAGTGGGAACTGGTTTGATTATTAGAACTTGATAGGACAATTCATATTTATTTTCTTCTTGAACTGAATAACCACTGTTTCTGTTAATGTTTTATATGCATAGATCTCCCACAGGCAATTTAGTTCCTCTGGACTTGGAGATACTCAGGGGTTTTCACCCCCTTTTTAACCACATTGCCCCTAATGGGCTTCTAAACTACCTAAGGTCCTAAAATACCTAACCCTAAAACTAAGTAACTTAACCTAACAGCAATGCTAACTAAGAAAACATAAATCCTCTATCCTAAGGTGTGAAGCATGGAATACAAAGCAAAAAAAGAAATCAAGTAACTTGGATTGTGTAATGCAGAGTATGGAGAAGCAAGGGATGCAAAGGGGCTGATAAGCACATAGCAGAAATAGAAATATGCTTAGAGATGAGAGAGTGTAGAGGTTTGGGTGCCAAGTTAGCAACCCAAGTGCCTTTGCCTCTACGTTTTAAAAACTAAAATTTGTATGGCGCGCTTAGCGCGCAACTTTGCTTAGCATGCCAACATGACATTTGAGTTTAAAACACTGGCGCTTAGCCTAGCCTCACGCTAAGCCCAACTTGTTGTAACTTCTAGTAAGCAATTGGGGCTTAGTGCAGTAGCGGCGCTTAGCGCTTTCTGCAACACCAAAAATCTTTCTGCAACATGCGCTTAGCCTGAGATGTGAGGCTTAGCGTACATCAAGCTTCAAGTTACAATGAATGATTCAGGCTTAGCACCACTACCTGCGCTAAGTGCACTTCCAATGACTTCAAAACAGAATGATGTTGGCGCTTAACGCATCCTTTCCCATTAAGCCCAGCTTGAAAGCTTAACTTACAGAATGAATCTGGGGCTTAGTGCAGCTAAAATAAATTTTCACAAAGAGGAAGTGGTGCTTAGCGCATTATCCACGCTAAGCCCACTACTTAAGGTGAAACTTACAGTGAAGATGTTGGGCTGAGCACAATGATGTGTGCTTAGCTGAACCATTCAGCCAATCAATTAGGGGTCTTTGCGCTTAGTGCGAGCAGGCTCAACTTAGTGCGTGAAGAGATGGCGCTTAGTGCAAGGTTTGCACTTAGCGGATAAGCAAACTTGAAAGTTTTCAAGTCATTTTCTGCTTATCTCTTCACACATAATTTTAACAACCCTTTTTGTTCATTACTAAACAAGTTGAAATCAATCACAATCATAAGCAATATGGCCTATGTCGCAACCTACCCTTCGGCGGGAGGGCGACGCGTGACTCGCGGGATGCGTGTTCCACGAAAGGAATACGTGCGGAGTCGCCACCAACGTTTATTTGAGGAAAACGTCGGAAAAACCGGAAAAGACGCGATCTACGAACTTTTAAGTGAAAGGTTCGGGAGTTGTATTTACGCACGGGGAAGGTATTAGCACCCCACACGTCCGTCCCAAGGGACGGCAGCCTATAATCGAATGTGCAAACATGACTTTGATTTTTACGTTCCCTTTTATGTCCTTATATCCTTTATACCCTTTTTATATTTTTCTCTTTTTTGTGGTCGACAAGGGTGTTTCCCTTTGCTCCTACGTATTCCTCAATTTGCGATGAGGAAATCAGACCTACGTAGTTCTTTCTTATCAAGTGATTCTTTTTTACTTAAGTGGTGATCATTTTAAGGCGTTGGACCTTAAAAATGATCCATTTTATTTAGTGAGAAATTGAAATGACAAACTTCAAAAGCCTATTTTTGTGGACGAGCTTGACTAGGCGAGTTGATTTTAGCCTTAGTTTCACTTTAGTTATTAATCAATTCGATTAAGAATGAGAAATCCCAAAGAGAAAAACGTCCGATTGATTTTCCGCTTTATTTTACTAAAAGATGTTTTTTGATTATTATATTATTTTTTTACCTCTTTTTGATTTCCAACGTGGTTACGGCACGACCGAACGGTCGGAATTCATTTTAACCGAAGTTAACGGATAGTACAATTCAAACGTTCGGTGGAAATTTATTTTATTTTTAAGTTAAGCGAGAAATGACTTAAGTAAAATGGCTTAAGCACGTCAAGAGGGGGTATAAAAAGTAAACAAAACGAGAATAAAAATGCACGAAACACAATGTGGACCACCATGGGTGCATAGAATGAATCGAAAAGCTTGGTTCGAGGTACTTACCCGTTGAAGATCGAAGAACGATGAAGAACGGATGAAGAACGTCGAAGAACGGTTGAAACTTTTGCGAAATTCCTCACGGAAAACGTTACGGAAACGTTTCGGAAGCGCCTCGACTTAGATTTTCTTCACGGAAATAATTTTTCCAAGCAAATTCGAAAGAGAGAGAAGTGCCTAAGGGGCTGAACCCCTTCCTTCTTCACTTCCTCCCCTATTTATAGCAAAATAGGGGAGGTGGTTGCCGCCCAGCTCGCCTAGGCGAGCTCAGCTCGCCCAGGCGAGCCAGGTTGCTTCCTCCAGAAGCAACAGCCTTCTGGAGGAATATTCTGGAGGGCCCAAGTGGGCCTGGGTGCTATTTGCACCCCCATTTTTACTAAGTACACCCCCCTCTGTTTTTTTTTGTGATTCTTTTTCCGTAAAGTTACGGAAACTTACGAATTCCGTAACGATACTTGTTTTCTTTCGGTAATGTTACGGAACCCCGCGGATTACATAATCATCCCCTTTTTGACTTACGGAATGTTACGGAACCTCACTTAATTATGCAACGATGCTTCCATTTGATTTCCGGTGTGACACGGAAACTCACGGATTGTGCATCTATATTTTTTTTGGTTTTCCGGCATGTCCTGGAATTTCACAAATCGCCTAATGATGGGTGTCAAGCACCTCACAAGGACCAAAGAAAGGTCGCATGTCATCAAGCAAAGGTCCCCGGACAAAATTAGGGTATGACAGTTGCCCCTCTTTACTTGTCTTTTATTGGAGATAAAAGGAAAGTAAAGATAAGACACTAATTTCGTTCCTCTCGATTAACGAGAGTCGCGGGTGACCATGACTTGTCGTTCCTAGAATTTCACAAATTGCCTAATGATGGATGCCAAGCACCTCACAAGGACCAAAGAATGGTCGCATGTCATCAAGCAAAGGTCCCCGGACGAAAATCAGTGTATGACACTAATTTCGCTCCTCTCGGTTGACGAGAGTCGCGGGTGACCATGACTTGTCGTTCCTAGAATTTCACAAATTGCCTAATGATGGATGCCAAGCACCTCACAAGGACCAAAGAATGGTCGCATGTCATCAAGCAAAGGTCCCCGGACGAAAATCAGTGTATGACACTAATTTCGCTCCTCTCGGTTGACGAGAGTCGCGGGTGACCATGAAATTTCCGCATGTAAATGACTTGTTGTTCCCGGAGGAACAAAAGGTGCAGAAGACTGTGTCAGCCTCTGCATGCTATCAAGCGTTCTGTCTTACAGATAGCAAAAGAATGTTTATACGGATAACCACTCGGGTATTTCCGCGTATCATCGGGCCCGCCGCCTCTGGATGATACAAGGGTGCAGAATGACCAAACTTGGTCTCTGCTTGTCATCGGGCCCGCCGCCTCTGGATGACACAAGGGTGCAGAATGACCAAACTTGGTCTCTGCTTGTCATCGGGCCCGCCGCCTCTGGATGAAAAAAGGGTGCGAATAACCGTAAGGTATCTCCGCGTATCATCGGGCCCGCCGCCTCTGGATGATACAAGGGTGCAGAATGACCAAACTTGGTCTCTGCTTATCATCGGGCCCGGCGCCTCTAGATGACAAAAGGGTGCGGATAACCGTAAGGTATCTCCGCGTATCATCGGGCCCGCCGCCTCTGGATGATACAAGGGTGCAGAATGACCAAACTTGGTCTCTGCTTGTCATCGAGCCCGCCGCCTCTGGATGACAAAAGGGTGCGGATAACCGTAAGGTATCTCCGCGTATCATAGGGCCCGCCGCCTCTGGATGATACAAGGGTGCAGAATGACCAAACTTGGTCTCTGCTTGTCATCGGGCCCGCCGCCTCTGGATGACAAAAGGGTGCGGATAACCGTAAGGTATCTCCGCGTATCATCGGGCCCGCCGCCTCTGGATGATACAAGGGTGCAGAATGACCAAACTTGGTCTCTGCTTGTCATCGGGCCCGCCGCCTCTGGATGACAAAAGGGTGCGGATAACCGTAAGGTATCTCCGCGTATCATCGGGCCCGCCGCCTCTGGATGATACAAGGGTGCAGAATGACCAAACTTGGTCTCTGCTTGTCATCGGGCCCGCCGCCTCTGGATGACAAAAGGGTGCGGATAACCGTAAGGTATCTCCGCGTATCATCGGGCCCGCCGCCTCTGGATGATACAAGGGTGCAGAATGACCAAACTTGGTCTCTGCTTGTCATCGGGCCCGCCGCCTCTGGATGACAAAAGGGTGCAGATAACCGTAAGGTATCTCCGCCTATCATCGGGCCCGCCGCCTCTGGATGATACAAGGGTGCAGAATGACCAAACTTGGTCTCTGCTTGTCATCGGGCCCGCCGCCTCTGGATGACAAAAGGGTGCGGATAACTGTAAGGTATCTCCGCGTATCATCGGGCCCGCCGCCTCTGGATGATACAAGGGTGCAGAATGACCAAACTTGGTCTCTGCTTGTCATCGGGCCCGCCGCCTCTGGATGAAAAAAGGGTGCAGATAACCGTAAGGTATCTCCGCCTATCATCGGGCCCGCCGCCTCTGGATGATACAAGGGTGCAGAATGACCAAACTTGGTCTCTGCTTGTCATCGGGCCCGCCGCCTCTGGATGACAAAAGGGTGCGGATAACTGTAAGGTATCTCCGCGTATCATCGGGCCCGCCGCCTCTGGATGATACAAGGGTGCAGAATGACCAAACTTGGTCTCTGCTTGTCATCGGGCCCGCCGCCTCTGGATGACAAAAGGGTGCGGATAACCGTAAGGTATCTCCGCGTATCATCGGGCCCGCCGCCTCTGGATGATACAAGGGTGCAGAATGACCAAACTTGGTCTCTGCTTGTCATCGAGCCCGCCGCCTCTGGATGACAAAAGGGTGCGGATAACCGTAAGGTATCTCCGCGTATCATCGGGCCCGCCGCCTCTGGATGATACAAGGGTGCAGAATGACCAAACTTGGTCTCTGCTTGTCATCGGGCCCGCCGCCTCTGGATGACAAAAGGGTGCGGATAACCGTAAGGTATCTCCGCGTATCATCGGGCCCGCCGCCTCTGGATGATACAAGGGTGCAGAATGACCAAACTTGGTCTTTGCTTGTCATCGGGCCCGCCGCCTCTGGATGACAAAAGGGTGCGGATAACCGTAAGGTATCTCCGCGTATCATCGGGCCCGCCGCCTCTGGATGATACAAGAGTGCACGTCACATGACCTCAGGGTCAGTATGACAAAGATTATGGGGCGGCCGACAAAAGCAAGGCTCTTGCTCCTACGTATCCTCCAATGAGGAACTCAGACCTACGTAGTTCTGGATAACTTGTGAGACTTGAAAAACTCTCGGTGTTTTCTTCGCTAAAATGCAAACATGCTTTAGTAAAGAGATAAATATTCCAACTGATTAGAGCAGCATACGCTTTTTTGAGTGGAAAACAATGCGTTTACCGGGGAAGGAGAGTCTGCTGATGAAATCCCCCATAATCATAAATGAGATTTTGGATGTTAGCATTTCGTTTCTAAATGAACATTTAGAGGAAACACTGGGTCCGACAAAAATAGAAGAAAATCACTCAAAGTGTATCAATCTCGCACAGGTAAGTGTTTCATCCTAACTCCGAACCATAGATATGTCATGACTTGACTTTGCAAATTACTTCCTATCAAATCAAAAATTACATGCGTGATCATGGATCAATAGGGCTTCCATTGGGAATGGGTTCTTTTGGTGATTTTTTTTCGGCTTTTGTGTGTTTTTGGCTTTTGATTTTTCTGGCTTTTCCTTTTTCTGTTTTTGTTTAGTGCGGGGCGAGAAAAAAGGGTCGCTAGCGCACGGGATTTTGGTTGGCAATCAAAGGGAGAAGACCATTTTAGGTCGTGGTTTCCTTTCCTTTTTTTTTTGTTCATTTGGTGACAATTCTGTATTGTTCAGATATTGTCCGGTCCAAAGACCTCTCTGCATATTTCTTCTGTTTTTCCTTCGATCCCCGATCAGGGGCTTTCTTTCCTTCTTCTTCTTCTTCTTTTTTTTTTTTACTTTCTCCCATTCTTTGATTGGGAATTTCTTTCTTTTCTTTTTGCTTTCTCCCACTCTTTGATTAGGAATTTCCTTTCTTTTCTTTTTTTGCTTCTCTTTGATTGGAAATTTTCCTTCTTTTCTTTTTTGCTTCCGAGGGTAAGGATTGACATTCTCACCCTAGGTCAAGGTTTACGGTGAGTCAAGATTTTGGCTCAAGGCTGGTAGAATGGCTAGACATGATACATGTCAGGGTTTGGTTTGGCTCAAGGATAAAAGGGGTGCCCCACATTATTTCCATGACACAAATGCAAAAAATGATGATTTGGAAACTTTATGCAAAACTGGTCATGCATGCACCTATGCGGACACTCAAGTGTCAAATTTTTATGGTCATGTGATGCTAGGGCTCAAGATTCATTTCCTCTATTTTAGTCAACCCAACATTTCCAAAATATGTTCTTTTATCAATTTGTGCATTCATCCGAGTCCATTTTGGGCGTCTGGGAAAATCTTCACAGCATTCACCCTTCAGGTGTATACACATTTTTTCAAAAACTAGTTATGATCAGTGAATTTTTCCAAAGAAAAGTTGGAAGTCATCTCTTTTCAAAAGCATGTTGGTTTTTCAGCTTGACAACTTATTTTCTCTTTTTCTACCTTTCTCCTTACTTGCTTTCTTCTTTTCCTTTTTGTTCTTTTTTCCATTTCATTTTTTTTCTTTTCTATTTTTATTTTTATCATTATTTTTTTTTGTTTATTTTACACATATATTTTTTGGACGATGTTCCTAAACGAAGAACTCTACACGGTTCCAGAATTTCAAACATCATCAATAGTAATGATATATAAACACTAATGCAACAATCTAAACAAAAATGTATGCGCTGTACAAATGACAATCGAAACAACAAAAACAAACATTAGTCTCTCAAGTCAAAACAATAACATAGAATAAAAATGACAAAAGAAAAATGAAAGAAAACATGAATCTGGGGATCTCCCAGTCACGTATCTCCACTCCCTCCCAAGAAGTCAAGCAAATCGGCCATCTCCTCATCCTCGTGGGCTTCTTCTCCATCGCCGGGAGCTTCTGGGGGTGCCTCTCCTGCTTGGGCCTCGGGCCAATCTCCGGGCCATGCAACCTCTGCCCTGAACTGGTCTGGAGTAGGGCATGAAAAAGAAGCGAAGCCCTGGCTCTGCATGCTAAGGCTCATCTGGTACAGACAATCATGGGTCCGTACATGTGCTCGGTGGTTGGCCGCCTGCTGGCGAACCAAATGCCGTAAATACTGCTCCATGTCAAATGCCCCAGCCTGGCCAGCCTGATGAGGTGGTGGGGGCGCGCCTGCGGCCTGCGGAGCATCACCCTGAGCCTGTCTCTGGGTACAGTACTTCTCAATAAAAGCCCGGGTGATGGGCGGCCGAATCACCTTGGTAGGTGCAACGGGGACCCCGAACGACTGGCAGAGTCCTGTGATCAGTGCGGGGAATCCCAGGGCCCTGTTGGACTTATCTGGGTCCAAAGGGTGCCTAGTGGGCGCCATACCTGCAAAAATATAGATGGCATCAGCGATCAACTGAGCCACATGGATGCTCATCCGTGTCAGGATGGCGTACACCAGCTGACACTTCGGCATGGGAAGGTCGGAATTATGATCGGTGGGCAGGATGTTGCTGAGGAGCAACGTCATCCATATCTGGGTCAGGGTGGTCATGTTGGTGCGCATGATTCGCACCCGCCTCCCTGCAGCAATCCGGGCAAAATCCTGCCCCGGTATACATAGCAGCTGGGCGATGGCCTCCTCATCGAACCCATCAGACCGGTTCCTCCTCTAGCCATACTCACATTCCTGGCCCTCTTCCAACACCAACGGATATCCTAGGAGTTGGCCGATAGCGTCGGCATCAAACGGGATCCACTGACCCCTTACCCAGGATCTCATGTCACGCACGCCCTCCTCTGTTGGCCAAGCATTGGCATAAAACTCAAGGACTATTTCTGGATCAAACTTGGCCATGGGAGTAACCAGTGATGCCCACCGCCGGCGCCCTATTTCCTCCTGGAAATCAGTATACTCGTCGTCCCTGAGCTGGACGCGTCGCTCCCGGAGAAATGACCATCCCTTGATGGCCTCGAAGCGCTGCTGGTGTACAGCGCTCCTAAAGCGGTGACTGTCATACTCCGGAGCGGAACTAGTTCCTTCGGCTGCCTTGTCCTTCCTGGACCTCTTTGAGGCAAGCTTCCTCGGGGCCATTTCCTGCGAAGGCAAAAATTTGGAAAGTTAGTTTTACCAGTGGGACACTACTCTTAAAACAAAAACGGCATACAACCTCCTCCCATAAATACAAACATCAATGTAAATTTAGAGCAAGCTTATGCGCATATTTCCTTACGAACGTTCACTTGCACAAGACATTCTATCAACTAAGAAAAATGCACCCATATACAATCAAGGTAGCTTCATTACCTAGATTATTTACATGTACTTCCAAGGTGTATTTGTTATTTACATCACACACGCCTCCTTGGCTGAATTTACATACATACATACTCAAAGCATTTTGGGGTACCAAAAACTGCACATGCGCTCATCTTGGTATTTCTAATACCCATACATATACAAACTTCACGATGAATCTTGACTACCTACACAATAAGGTGCTACATTTCATGCTTTCTTTTTTTTTTCAAGTTTTTGCTACCTAAAGCCACATGCAAATTCAAGCATATTTTCCTTTGCTGACTAAAATTGTATCCAAATTAGAAGGTATATATTTTTTGTAATATGTTTTCTTCACATAACATGCAACATATTTATATATATTTTTTTGTGAGACATTTTGACTACCAAAAATTATATATACATACATCCAAGTATTTTGCTATCATACCCAAAGTGTAAATTGCCAAAGGTATCTTGCTACCTATTCTAAACCTACACATTCATGACGAGCAAAATTCCTAAACATCTAGGCGTAGGGAAAATATTGTAGTGTGGCCCATAGCTGATTGCTGGCCAAAAAGGGTAACTTTACCCAATATGCACCCCCTTTTGTATTCTTTTTGCATAAAATTTTAGTTTCTAGGCCTAGGATATATGTGGGGCAATTACTCTAGCCTTTTTCGGGAATGAATACATATTCCAAAAATAGAAAATGTGTACAAACCAAAATGCCCCATGGGTTGTTTCCTTACAAAAGTCACGCGCTAATGCCATTGAGGCATTTCACCGAACACTTGGTGGGCGCGCGTTTAGGCGTCAATAGCAAGAGAACGGGGACAATGTGGCATGTCCCATTGTTCCAAAATGCATTATAGGCCTAGGGCCATCCCATACACACCCCTAATTCAACCTAATCAAGCAAGAAAACTAACCAAAATTGCCCCATATATTTGAGCACACTCCCACAATTTAGAGCACCAAAAGGAGATCAAAATACACCAATGAAAAGCTAGAAAGCTTAGGGATGGAACACTTACTTGTTGGTGATGAACAAAAGCGCAAAACGGAATCAAAAATGCAAAAAAGGATGACCCTAGGGCTACAAACTCGTCAATCCCGTGGGTATGGCTTTTGAAAGGGGGGAAAAGAAGTTTTTGAATGCAAAAACGTCCCCCTTTTCGTCATTCTTATAATTTGGTGCAGGGGTGGCTCGCCCAGGCGAGCTAACCTGCACTTTCTTTTTTTTTTTTTTTTTTTGAGGGGAACCTTAATCATGTCCCCTCCCTTCTCATGGATTAGCATCTTGCCTAACTTGAACTTACTTAGGTTAGAATTAGGTGTTGATTACTTATTCTTACAAATAGTAAAAGAAAGCTGCAAAATACAAAGGATACGGGGCTGCCTCGCAGCGACATTCTCTGCTTGTCTCGCGCAGAGAAGGGGCAACGATCGGTCGGTCGTGACCCCATCCCTACTTGCATCCGTCCTTAAGTACCTGCAAGTAATAAACAACCAGGTATGGCCAATCTTGACCGCGTCATCACCCTACCTTGATTGGTTTCTGCCGCTCACGTTTTGTCTCTACCTCAGAAGGTAGCCCAAGGTGATCCTGCCCCTGTTTTACCACAACAATATACATGCGTATGCGTATGCGTATGCATGAATGTTTTCAAACGCAGCAAATTTAGGGAAAGTTGGTTCAGGTTCAATTCTAATTAAGCGCTTGGGGGATCCCATGAACTGAGCGGAAGGGCTCAGGTGATCACAGATTAACGCAAGGTGTGAAACTAACGTGAGGACTAAAAACCTCGAATCCACGTTCATTTCTTTGAAAGATTGTAACGAGAGATACAACAGACAGGAAATCCCTGGGGGAAATCCAGAAAACGCATAAAGATAAAGAACATGCAGCGACATCCTTAATTGCCCCAGCTTCTAAGCATAATATTGTTTGACGACATCAGAGTTCACGGGTGAAGGTAGCTCTTCGCCATCCATGTTGGTCAGCACCAGGGCTCCTCCGGAAAAAGCCCTCTTCACAACAAAAGGCCTTTCGTAGTTCGGGGCCCATTTCCCTCGATGGTCCTTGATAGCATGGGACATTTTCTTTAGCACAAGGTCTCCCTCATGGAACTTGCGTAAGCGTACTTTCTTGTCGAATGCACTCTTCATTCTTTGCTGGTATAAGCGCCCATGACTCATGGCCGTTAAGCGCTTACCCTCAATGAGGTTGAGCTGATCATAGCGTGTTTGAGCCCACTCTGATTCCTTTAATCCGGATTCTGCCAAGATCCTTAATGACGGGACTTCTACCTCAAACGGTAACACAGCCTCCATCCCATATACCAATGAGAACGGCGTTGCCCCAGTTGACGTTCGCACTGAAGTCCGGTAACCGTGTAATGCGAATGGGAGCATCTCGTGCCAATCCTTGTATGACACGGTCATCTTTTGGATAATCTTTTTGATATTCTTATTGGCCGCTTCCACGGCTCCATTCATCTTTGGCCGGTAGGGCGTGGAATTGTGATGCTGGATTTTAAACTCCTCGCACATTTCCGCCATCATCTTATTATTCAGGTTGGTGCCGTTGTCCGTGATAATCTTCCTTGGCAAACCATATCGGCAGATGATCTCTTTCTTAATGAACCTGACCACCACATTCCTCGTGACATTGGTATATGAAGCCGCCTCGACCCACTTGGTGAAATAATCTATCGCTACGAGGATGAAGCGATGACCATTCGAGGCCTTGGGCTCAATGGCCCCGATGACATCTATTACCCACATGGAGAAAGGCCAAGGGGCGGACATGACATTCAGAGGATGTGGTGGGGCATTGACATTATCTGCGAATGCTTGACATTTGTGGCACTTCCTCACATGGACACAACAATCACTTTCCATGGTAAGCCAGTAATAACCTGCTCTTATGATCTTCCTGGCCATAGCATGCCCGTTGGCGTGCGTTCCAAACGAGCCCTCATGGACTTCTTCGATCATGTGATTTGCCTCCTTGGCATCCACACACCGCAGGAGTGTCATGTCGTGATTTCTTTTATACAGTATGCTTCCGCTCATGAAGAAACCGGCTGCCAACCTCCTCAATGTCCTTTTATCGTTGTCGGCAATCTCTGGCGGGTATTCATTGCTTACGACATATCGCTTGATGTCGAAATACCAAGGCTTTCCGTCCCGTTCCTCTTCCACTTGGCAACAATGTGCGGGTTTGCCACGACACCAAAATTCAATGTAGGGTAGATCCCCGTGCGGTGTTAGCTGGAACATAGATGCCAACGTAGCGAGTGCGTCCGCCATTTGATTTTCCTCGCGGGGAACATGATGGAAGGAGATCTCATCGAAAGTCGTAGCCAATTCCTTGATATAGGCTTTGTAGGGTATCAGCTTGGGATCTCTAGTTTCCCATTCCCCTCTCAGCTGATGGATTACCAACGCTGAGTCGCCGTACACCTTGAGTAGTTTGACATTGGAGTCAATTGCTGCCTGGACGGCTAGGGCACATGCTTCATATTCGGCCATGTTGTTGGTGCAGTCGAATCCTAGCCTGGCTGTGAAAGGTACACATTGATTGTCCGGAGAGACCAACACTGCCCCAACGCCATGACCTAGAATGTTTGAAGCTCCGTCAAACCATACAGTCCATTTGTCCCGATCTTCGTCCAACTTTTCTTCGAACAAGGCCATGATGTCCTCATCCGGGAATTCCGGATGCATGGGCTGGTAGTCGTTAAGAGGCTGTTGAGCCAAATAATCTGCCAAAGCGCTTCCTTTTATCGCCTTTTGGGTGACGTAGACTATATCAAACTCAGATAGCAAGACTTGCCACCGGGCGATTCGTCCTGTGAGAGCTGGCTTTTCAAAGATGTACTTAACTGGGTCCATTTTGGATATCAACCAGGTAGTATGGCTCAGCATGTACTGCCTTAGGCGATGGGATGCCCATACTAAAGCACAACACGTTCTTTCGAGCAAGGAGTAATTCATCTCACAGGTCGTGAACTTCTTACTTAGGTTGTAAACAGCACGCTCTTTCTTCCCGGATTCGTCATGTTGCTCCAGCATACACCCCATTGACTCGTCCAAGATTGTCATGTACAAAATGAGAGGCCTTCCCGGTACTGGTGGCATAAGCACGGGAGGATTCATTAGGCACTTTTTGATCCTTCCAAAAGCCTCTTGGCAATCCTCATTCCACCGATCAGTTTGGTTTTTGCGCAAGAGTTTAAACAACGGCTCACAAATGGCGGTGAGCTGCGATATGAATCTGGCAATATAATTCAAGCGCCCCAGGAAACCTCAGACTTGCCTCTCTGTACGGGGTTCTGGCATCTCAAGGATAGCCTTCACTTTTTCGGGATCTACCTCTATCCCTTTCTGGCTTACAATGAAACCAAGTAATTTCCCTGATTTGACCCCGAAGGTACACTTAGCGGGGTTCAACCTTAATTGATATTTCTTAAGCCTTTCGAACAATTTCCGCAGGTTGACAAGGTGTTCTTCCTCGGATTTAGATTTAGCAATTATGTCGTCCACGTAGACCTCGATCTCTTGATGCATCATATCATGGAACAAAGCTACCATGGCCCGTTGATAAGTTGCCCCGGCATTCTTGAGTCCAAAGGACATCACCTTGTAACAGAACGTTCCCCACAGGGTGACGAAAGTAGTCTTTTCCATATCCTCGGGTGCCATCTTTATCTGATTGTAACCAGAGAAACCGTCCATGAAGGAAAATAAAGCGAAATTGGCCGTGTTATCCACGAGAATATCGATGTGTGGTAAAGGAAAATTGTCCTTGGGACTGGCCCGATTCAGGTCCCGATAATCCACACACATTCGTACTTTTCCATCTTTTTTAGGAACTGGTACGATGTTGGCAACCTATTCTGGATATCGAGCGACGGCCAGAAATCCAGCGTCAAATTGCTTCTTCACTTCTTCTTTTATCTTCAAGGATGTTTTGGGCTTCATCCTTCTCAGTTTTTGTTTTACCGGGGAACACTCGGGATTTAAAGGTAATCGGTGCTGTATGATGTCAGAACTCAAACCGGGCATATCTTGGTATGACCAAGCAAAGATGTCTTGGTAGTCTTTTAGCAGGATTATTAATTCTTCACGGATAGGTGCGGTAATACCTGTACCTATCTTTACTTCCCTCTTTCCACTGCCAATTCCTAAGTCTACCAGCTCTGTTTCTTCTTGATGAGGCCCCGTTTCTTGGTCCTCATGAGTGACCATTCTTTCTAGTTCTGGGGGAAGTCCCACATCCTCATTTCCTTCATCTTCCGTTTGATTCATTTCTTGCTCGAAGTCAATAGGCGGGTCCCAGGTATTAGTACCTTCGGGGGACTCGTCATCGGATCTGCCATTTCAGAAAAAGAAGTAAACATGCAAATGAATGAGAATGGGTAGAGACCAGGAACAGATGAAGACAGATCCTTGTATTATAAATTCAAAAACAAAAGACACAAAGCTTTAACAAAAGGAAAAACTCTAAAGCCTAGGCCCAACTATAGAGCTTTTAAAACCGTAAAGGTTTACATTATGCTCGTCGCGTAAATGCCGGAGCGTTCCTCCACTCGCCAATTTCCCAGCTGGAAATCAGGAGGGCATGGTCGTACCAAATCCAAGGTACTCGGAACATCATCTTCGCATATCGCGAACACTTGACCTTTGTCTCCCAGACCCGCGCTTATAAAGCTTCTACTTATCTGGCAGGGCGGGCTTCCTTCACTTTCTTGTCTCCAACGCGAGCTCTGACCACTGTTCTTCCTTCCCGCGATGCTTCTTTTCATGTCCGCCTGAGTGGGCTTATAGCCTAAACCATACTTCCCACGATTTCCTTGGGTTTTTATCAGGCTAGTTATGCCGCCGTTGTTTTTGCCTAAACCCATCCCGAGTTCATAACCGTTCCCCGACATAACTCGGGCCATCATTACCGCTGCATCGGACAGACTAGGCTGCCCAAAGAGGGAGTCCACGGAGGAGATGCTGACCACCTCAAAAGACTGGAAAGCAGTTTCTAACGATTCTTCTGCGGCTTCCACATAAGGCATGGAGGATGGGCAGCTTACCAAGATATCTTCCTCGCCTGACACGATGACCAAGTGCCCCTCCACTACGAATTTCAGCTTTTGGTGGAGTGTAGAAGGCACAACTCCCACTGAGTGGATCCACGGGCGTCCCAACAGGCAGCTGTAGGGGGGGTTAATGTCCATTATTTGGAAAGTGACTTGACAGGTGTGAGGGCCTATTTGTACAGGGAGATCGATCTCTCCCCTAACCTCTCGGCGAGTGCCGTCGAAGGCCCGAACCACCATTGAACTTGGTTTTAAGTGGGAAGCATTGAATGGTAACTTCTCCAAAGTGCTCTTAGGCATCACGTTTAAACTGGAACCATTATCGATGAGCACCTTGGCTACGATATGGTCCATACACTTGACTGATACGTGTAAAGCCTTATTATGCCCTCTCCCCTCGGCGGGGATTTCTTCTTCGGCGAAGGCAAGATAGTTGTTGGCAGCGATATTGTTGACCAGCCCTCCGAAACCTTCTACCGAGATATCTTGGGCCACGTGAGCCTCGTTCAGCACTTTTACTAGCAGAGCCCGATGAGGCTCGGAGCTCATAAGTAACTCCAACAGCGAGACCCTAGCCGGGGTTTTGTTGAGCTGTTCGATTACCTTGAATTCGCTCTGCTGAATTATCCGAAGGAACTCACTGGCTTCCTCTAGCGACACCTCCTTTCTACCATCCTTTATCTCCGGGGGCCCCTTTGCTGGAATATCTTTATTCGAAGCGTGGGGTGCTTCGCCATCTTGCTCCTCCACCACTTTTCCTTTTCCCTTGACGTCGGCGGGTTGGACTGGTAGGTCCGGAGGTGCGAACACACGACCACTACGGGTCACACCACTCAGTCCCGTGATATTTGTTACTTTAGCTGACAGCGAGCTGACGTCAGTGACTTCTTCTTCCTTCTCCCCCGGAGGTGTATATCTCCACGGGACCGCGTGGCTATTTTGGTATGGGAAAGGAACAGGTTTGGCTATTAAAGGGTGTCCGGGCTTTTGCGAAGCTGCGCTTTTAGTGAAGTATATCACCAAGGGTTTGGGCTTCACAACACCGCTCCCCTCCGTAGATTGCATGCATATATGCTGCTCTTCTTTTCCTTCAATGCCGACTTCCAGTCGACCTTGATCTATCATCCGCTGTAATAATTCCTCTACTTCCAAACACGTCTCCATGTCATGCATCTCGCCGGAGTGTAGCAGACAGGAATCCTCCTTACACCCACTATGGGGAATCACACCTCCTTTTTGTAGGGCCTCAAAGATAAACCTCCTAGGGGTTGCCAAATCCCTTAAAGGTTTAGACCTGTGCGGCCTATCAGACTCAACTGCATTAACCGCTCCCCCTCCATGATTGGCGAGCGGGTTGGTTCTCACATTGGGCCGATCCTCTTGGAAAGTCAGCCATCTGGCATCCATTAAATGTTGGACCTTGTATTTAAGGGCCAAGCATTTTTCGACGAAATGCCCCGGGACACCCCCATGGTACTTGCAAGTTGCGTTAGGGTCATACCACTTCGGGAAAGGGGGTTCGAGGACCCTTCCGGGAGTTACCACGGCCAAATGATTGGCGATGAGGGATGGTAGAAGATCTTCGTACGTCATTGGGAGCGGGGTGAATTCCGGCAATGGCCTCGGAGGGAAGTTCCTTGTCGTGTTGGAATTACCGGCCGGTCGAGTCGTGTTCGGAGTTGGAACTTGGGGAGCTTCCCTCTGGGTGGGTGCCTTAGGCTGCACGGGTGTTGAACTAGAGGCGTTCCCAGCATGAGCCGAGAAGCTTGGGTGATGTTGCGCGTACTGATGGGTACCATGAGGTGTTTGCTGGGGTTTGACCCACGCGGGTGTTGAAGAGACGGCATGGGCATCTCCTTCCTTCCTTTTTGCCCCTGTTGCCCCGATTCTTTTGGCATTCGCGTTTGTGGAGGACACGTAATCAAACTTTCCTCTTTTCAATCCAACCTCGATTCTTTCCCCGGCAAACACCAGATCCGCAAAGCTGGACGGCATGTAACCCACTAGCTTCTCATAGTAGAACACTGGCAGAGTGTCTACCATCATGGTGATCATCTCTCTCTCAACCATGGGAGGAGCTACTTGTGCCGCCAAATCCCTCCATCGCTGCGCATATTCTTTAAAGGTTTCACCCTCTTTCTTGAACATATTCTGCAGTTGAGTACGGTCAGGAGCCATATCAGAATTGTACTGATACTGCCTTAGGAAGGCGGTAATCAGATCCTTCCAAGTACGGATACGGGAAGCTTCCAAATTAGTGTACCACACTACCGCAGCTCCGGCCAAGCTATCCTGAAAGAAGTGTATCAACAGCTTTTCATCTTTAGAGTGGGCGCCCATCTTACGGCAGTACATTTTAAGATGGTTTTTGGGACAAATCGTCCCTTTATACTTGTCGAAGTCCGGCACTTTGAACTTCGGGGGAATAACAACATCGGGTACTAAGCAAAGATCCGTCATGTCTGCAAACGGATAGTCCCCAAATCCTTCCACAGCCCTCAATCTTTCCTCGAGGAGATCGAGCTTCCTTCTTTCTTCAGTGCCTGGTGCCGGCCCCTCGGGGATCGGGGGATAGAACTCGACATCCCTTCGAGCATAATCTTGAGGGTCTTTATGGACTTCGTCAGGCTGCTGAGGAGGCTCTCTTTCATGGACGGGAGAGGCAATGTGGCCCGCATCTTCTTGCAAGACGGGTGGTGAATAGTTGGGCGGCAATCCATAAGGGTAAGCCGCTCGGTTGTATCCCAGGTGAGGGCCGCCATCGTGCCCCAGTGTGTCCCTTCCCCATCCTACTATGTTTGAGGGAGGATGGTGCGTAGTTGCCAAGACAGTCGGGTCTGCTTCGGCAGCCGAACTGACAGCGGCGGCGGTGGCCGCGTTCTTCTCTATGAGCTGCTTCATACTTAACATGGCCTCCATCATGGAGGCCATTTGTTCTTTCAGAGCCGACATGTCGGCTTTCATCTGTTCCTGCGTCTCCTCTTGATCACCCATCGTTCTAGATTTGGATCTGGTGCGATAGGGATCCCTTGCGGCGCGTTTAGTTATGGTGTTTTTCCCTAAAAAACCAAACATGAGGAGTGGGTAAAGAAAGAAAATGCATGCTAGAGATGAAATGTAGGAGTGATTTGATTTGCACAAGCTTTTTGGAGTAGAAACATGGGACCAACTCATTTTATTTCAAAAGAAGTCGTATCCAGTCAAGGTCTGAGAGACCATACAAGTTTCCTAACGATTTCTAATTATGTGGGCCATTAAGTCTATCATATGCTGACAATAGCCGAGAAGCCCATGAATCTCTTCGGGGGTGGAGTAGGTGTCTGCCATCGCCTTGGCCTTGGCTAACAAGCGGGGAAGTTCTTGACTCCCGTTCAAGGTAAGAGCAAACCGGTCCATCCACATGGTTGCCTCTTGGTGTAAAGAGTCGATCACCCTTCCTCTAGCCTCTTTTTCCGCATATACTTGAGCATACTCATCCGCGATTCTATGCTCGTGGGCCGTGGCTAGACCTAACTCTTCTTGGTACTTGGCGATGATAGCTAGCATGTTGGTCTCCGTCTCGCATAAATGCTGAGACAAGCTTCTTTTGGACCTTGAACAAGCAATTAACTCCTCTTTCAGAACCATGCTATGTGCTCGCGACTGGTCTCTTTCTTCCCTTCGCAACTTGAGTTCACTATTGCTACCCCATAGAGCTCCGCGAAATTTGTTCCGGCCATACTCTTCCTTGCGAGCCCTCTTAGTCTCTTGTTCAAGGGCTCTTGCAGTAATTGCATTCTCTTCCCGTAACCCGGCACACTCCTTCCGAACGTGTGTAGCGGCCAACTTGAACTTCTCCTTGGCAAGTTTTGCCTTTCCTAACTCGCTTTTGAGAGTTTGGACTTCTTCGTCCTCTTCCGGTGCTTCAAAACTCTCTTCGCTGACGACTTTTAACTTGGCGAGCCAATCTAAACCTCGTATATGAACTTTCAGCCATTCGTGGTACCCACCAATGATGCCATTACGAATGCCTCTAAGCTCTTGATCTTTCCTTAACGGGGTTTCCCATGCCTTATGGATTCTTTGTATACTCTTGGAACTTTGTGCGCCGAGATCCCTCACAAGGAAAGGAGACATGCTTTCTTCCGTCGGTGCTCCCCTCATGGGGTACCCTAGTTGTCTTATAGCGAGCGCGGGATTGTAGTTAATACAACCCCTCGTTCCTACCAGCGGAATGTTTGGGTATCCTCCACATGAGAAAAGGACTCCTTCTTTTCCTTCCTTCCATCGGGGGAACCAACTGTTTGTTCTACCTCCTATCCCGGCCAAGAGCTGGTCCCAATCTATTCTCCTCTTTTCAGTGCACGAGCGATGGCTCAGGAGCGGACATGGATGTCTTGTGTCTTGTCGGAACAAGTGCGAAACCAACCAAACACAAAGGGCGGGTAAGCAACAGATGATCCGTGCGCTACTCTTTTCGCACCTTCGGTCAAATGTGTCCAATAGATCTGCCAAGACAGCTACCACCAGACTTTCCTTGCTATGGTGGTAGGCAAGGAAAGCGTCGATTGCTGCTAGGTCTACCAAACCATCCACGTTTGGAAAGAGGACGACTCCAAAAATTAGCAAAGCTAACACATCCATAAACGGGACCCAGTCTCCTTGATTGGCCATACCCCTCGCCTTGTCTTCTAGGTACCTCTGTGGTAGGCCCGCTATGCCGTTCCGAGTCTGTTTTATGCGGTCCAAACCTCTTGCTGAATCCTTGACCACAGTTGCAATTCTGGTCAAAGAGGGGAGACACCCGGAGGAAAGGTATGGTTTTCTTCCCCCGAGAGGACACCCCAGAATTTCCTCGAATTCTTCAATGGTTGGTACCAATTGGAAGTCTCCGAATGTGAAGCATCTCAAAGGCTGGTCGTAGTATTGGGTAAGTGATACAATGGCTTCTATGGACACCTCTGCTATTGTTAACTCTAAGATCTTTCTGTAAGTCTTGCGGAAGGCTTGCATTTGGAGGGGTTCCATCAACCGCCCTAATTCCTTGATGCTGGTGGTATCTAGGCTTTTGACCTTGACTTGGTAGAACCTCTTGCCGGTTTGATTTGTTCCCATGCTTACTAAAGTGAGACAAAAGCTGGTGCAAATCAAAACTCCGATATCTCATGGGTGGGATGGATGAATGCATGATGGAATGCATATGACACAGATGCAATCTAGGAATGCGGGGGTCCGGGGAATTTGTCCCCTTCTTAGATACGACGTCTAGGGGTAGCAAAATGCCCCAACGCACGTTTTTAAGAAGGCGACACGGACCCTCCGTTGGTTTGTTTACAGTAGGGATCAAGACAGAACCCATATGCAATGCCTATGCAAAAGACACAATGCGGGAATGTACACAGTATGACAATATTTACCGAACATAAGCAAAAGGGTATATGATACTCATGCATGGCAGTGTGAAAAATGGCACGCAGCGTGTTTGCTCCGTGCCCCTATTTAAGGGACCTATAAGGGAAAAAGCTAACTAGGCTTTTAGTAATAACCCCCAAGGTAGTCATATCTCTCTTGATGGTTTCTAGAGGTATCATCCCCTTCGAAGAACATATTGCAGCAGTAGGGACTACTAGCAACAATAAGTTTTCAAAGAGAAAAGCTCTAGATGAGGGTTCACTGTAACCAAGCAAGTCGGAGACCTAGCATGATCACAGATTCACCTCCACTCCTTATGTTCCCATGAACCCGGGTATAGGGCCCTTTTTCACTCACAGTGTGTGCAAATAGTGTTAGTGTATGTGTGCATCAAATGAATAAATATTTACCTCATGCATACATTCTAAAACGCACTAAAAGCAACAAATAGTTTATATACATAAGAACATAAGACAAATAAAGGGAAACCAACAAAGGAGAAAGTCATGATAAAACATTGCACAAGATTAAATGGCCTAACTCTCTAAAAAACAGTCCCCAGTGGAGTCGCCAACTGTCGCAACCTACCCTTCGGCGGGAGGGCGACGCGTGACTCGCGGGATGCGTGTTCCACGAAAGGAATACGCGCGGAGTCGCCACGAACGTTTATTTGAGGAAAACGTCGGAAAAACCGGAAAAGACGCGATCTACGAACTTTTAAGTGAAAGGTTCGGGAGTTGTATTTACGCACAGGGAAGGTATTAGCACCCCACACGTCCGTCCCAAGGGACGGCAGCCTTTAATCGAATGTGCAAACATGACTTTGATTTTTACGTTCCCTTTTATGTCCTTATATCCTTTATACCCTTTTTATATTTTTCTCTTTTTTGGGGTCGACAAGGGTGTTTCCCTTTGCTCCTACGTATTCCTCAATTTGCGATGAGGAAATCAGACCTACCTAGTTCTTTCTTATCAAGTGATTCTTTTTTACTTAAGTGGTGATCATTTTAAGGCGTTGGACCTTAAAAATGATCCATTTTATTTAGTGAGAAATTGAAATGACAAACTTCAAAAGCCTATTTTTGTGGACGAGGTTGACTAGGCGAGTTGATTTTAGCCTTAGTTTAACTTTAGTTATTAATCAATTCGATTAAGAATGAGAAATCCCAAAGAGAAAAACGTCCGATTGATTTTCCGCTTTATTTTACTAAAAGATGTTTTTTGATTATTATATTATTTTTTTACCTCTTTTTGATTTCCAACGTGGTTACGGCACGACCAAACGGTCGGAATTCATTTTAACCGAAGTTAACGGATAGTACAATTCAAACGTTCGGTGGAAATTTATTTTATTTTTAAGTTAAGCGAGAAATGACTTAAGTAAAATGGCTTAAGCACGTCAAGAGGGGGTATAAAAAGTAAACAAAACGAGAATAAAAATGCACGAAACACAATGTGGACCACCATGGGTGCATAGAATGAATCGAAAAGCTTGGTTCGAGGTACTTACCCGTTGAAGATCGAAGAACGATGAAGAACGGATGAAGAACGTCGAAGAACGGTTGAAACTTTTGCGAAATTCCTCACGGAAAACGTTACGGAAACGTTTCGGAAGCGCCTCGGCTTAGATTTTCTTCACGGAAATAATTTTTCCAAGCAAATTCGAAAGAGAGAGAAGTGCCTAAGGGGCTGAACCCCTTCCTTCTTCACTTCCTCCCCTATTTATAGCAAAATAGGGGAGGTGGTTGCCGCCCAGCTCGCCCAGGCGAGCCAGGTTACTTCCTCCAGAAGCAACAGCCTTCTGGAGGAATATTCTGGAGGGCCCAAGTGGGCCTGGGTGCTATTTGCACCCCCATTTTTACTAAGTACACCCCCCTCTATTTTTTTGGTGATTCTTTTTCCGTAAAGTTACGGAAACTTACGAATTCCGTAACGATACTTGTTTTCTTTCCGTAATGTTACGGAACCCCGCGGATTACATAATCATCCCCTTTTTGACTTACGGAATGTTACGGAACCTCACTTAATTATGCAACGATGCTTCCATTTGATTTCCGGTGTGACACGGAAACTCACGGATTGTGCATCTATATTTTTTTTGGTTTTCCAGCATGTCCTGGAATTTCACAAATCGCCTAATGATGGGTGTCAAGCACCTCACAAGGACCAAAGAAAGGTCGCATGTCATCAAGCAAAGGTCCCCGGACGAAATTAGGGTATGACAGCCTAACTACATGCAAGAAATAAAAATGAAGATAGAGAAGGGAAAGAAAAGTTGGGTTGCCTCCCAGTAAGCGCTTCTTTAATGTCATTAGCTTGACGCATCATCCTGTTATCCATGATCCAATAATGTTCCCACTTCACGGACCTTCTTCTCAGGTCTTCTTTCCTCCATCACATGAACTTTAAAATAGACATTCCGGTCAAGTGGCTCTTTATCTTCATGAAATAATTCAAAACTAATTTTCTGATATCTACTACACAGCTTGCAGTAGACATGAATGGGTGACCAAGAATGAGAGGAATATCAGCGTCCTCTTCTATGTCTATCACAATAAAATCAGCTGGGAATATAAGGTGTTTCACCTTCACCAAAACATGTTCAATCACTCCATATGGTCTTGCGATGGAGCAATCAGCTAACTGGAGGGTCATGCGTGTAGGTATTATCTCTATCTCCCCAAGTTGCCGGTGAATGAAAAGAGGCATTAAGTTGATACTAGCTCCCAAGTCTATGAGAGCTTTTCCTACAACAACCTCACCAATGGAACATGGTATCGTGACAACTCTAGGATCTCTGTGCTTAGGTGGAAGAATGCGTTGAATCACAGCACTACAATTGCCTTCCACCACAATTCTATCACTATGGATGTACCGGTTCTTCTTTGTCATCATATCTTTTAAAAATTTGGCATAGAGTGGCATCTGTTGAAGTGTTTCTCCAAAGGGTAAAGTAATTTCCAGTTTCTTGAAGATAAAAAGAAATATGGCCAAATGTCTTTCTTTCTCTTTCTGGGAAGGTACCAAAGGATAAGGTACTTCCTTGCCTTCATTTGGAGTAGTATCCTTCTTCTTGTCAATGTTTACCTCACTTTTTCCTTTCCTCATCTCATCATCAACAACTTTCTCTTTTTGTTTTTCATTTTTCAACTTTTTTTTCCTTTTCTTTTTCTTCTTCTTTTGTTCTTTCTTTTTCTTTCCCTTTTATTGGTGTCTCTTCTTCCTTGTCATCTTTAGTCTCCTCATTAATCTCTTCAAGTTCTACAAAATCAGAAACAGGTTCAAGTGCTGGCTTAGGTGCTAGCTGTTGTTTGTGTTCCTCCATCTTCTTTCCAGCTTCACTATCATCTTTGGATTGCCATTCTACTTCTAGTCATCACAGCTTTACATTCCTTCTTGGGATTTTTCTCTGTATTAGCTGTAAAACTGCTTGATGATCTATCCACCAATTGCTTTGCAAGCTGTCCCACTTGGACCTCAAGATTCTTTATGGCGGACTCTGTGCTCTTCTGATTGGACATAGAAACCTGCGTAAACTGAGCTAGAGTCTCTTCTAGCTTTGTTGTGCGATCATAGAGACTAGGCCCTTGTTGTTGTGGCCTTGTGGATGGTCCACCTTAATCTCTGTTGAACTGATTCCCAGAGTGGTTCCTCCATTGTCCTTGTTGTCGATTATATTGCTGGCCATGTTGAAATCCAGAAAATCCTCCTACATTGAAATTGTTCCTGGGCTGATTTCCCATGTAATTGACTTCATGAGTGGGGTGTTCTCAATAGGAATACATCATCCAGATTCATGAGCTCCTCCATCTAAGGTACATCCTACAACCGGCAAAGCAGAAGCATATGAAGTATGTGCAGAATGAACTTGAGTTGGCAACTTACTTAGTGTTTCGGTCAAGGTTTCTAGTTGCTTAGACAACAATTTGTTTTCTGCCAACAATGCATCTTGGGAGGTTAACTCCAATAAACTCTTTTTGGTGGGAATGTGAGCTCTATCTCTCAAAATAGCAATGTCGCTTGCAGCCATATTTTCAATGAGATCCATGGCTTCTTCAGGGGTCTTCAATTTGATTTTCCCACCTGCAGAAGCGTCTAATAGCTGTTTGGACTGCGGTCTTAACCCATCTATAAAGATATTGAGCTGTATCGATTCTGAGAATCCATGAGTGAGAGTCTTTCTCAATAACCCATGGAATCATTCCAAAGCCTCACTCAAAGATTCATCAGGAAATTGATGAAAAGAAGAGATGGCAGCTTTGCCTTCTGCAGTCTTAGACTCAGGGAAATATTTCTTCAGAAATTTCTCCGCTACTTTATCCCATGTCTTAAGACTATTACCTTTGAATGAATGAAGCCACCTCTTGGCTTCCCTTGATAAAGAAAATGAAAACAAGCTCAGTAGGATTGCATCTTTAGGCACTCCAGCCAACCTAATAGTATTGCATATTTCTATGTAAGTGGCTAAATGTGCATATGGGTCTTCATTTGGTAATCCATGAAACAAATTATTCTGAATCAACTGGATCAATGATGGTGGATAAGTAATGGTTTGTGCTTGAACTTCTGGTTGTGCAATGCTGGTGAAAAATTGTGGCACATTAGAACTTGAATAATCTTCCAGAGTAACTCTTCTTGGCTCTTCAGCCATGATGTAGTATTCACTAGGATCTAAATGAGAATGTTCTACAATAGGAAAACTAGAAGATGCCTCAGAAGATTGAGGTTCTTCCTCTGGAATTGTTGCTGCCTTTAAGTCCTGCAAAAATTTCTAATTCTTTCTTGATTACGCCTTCTACAAGTGGCGTTAATCTCCAAATCAATGGGAATCAAATCACCTGCAAAAGTTATCCAGTTCAAAAGAACAATGAATGTACTAAACTACTATGTTAGTCAAAAAGAATCAAAAAATTGAAAAAGCAAAATTAAACCAATGCTGCAAACTGAACAAAACTCTACTAACTGTTTAGTTCCCTGGCAACGACGCCATAAATACTTTGATCACTCCCCACTGCAGTTACTTTTTGTGCATATATGTCTCAAGGAATTTTCAATGGGGAGTTTTCTCACCGGAAAGCACACCGGGTCGTCAAGTATTTAAAATTAAAATGGATGAATCTGAGTATCTAACACAAGGAACTAATGTTAGCCTGAATTATGTGTTGTTGAGAGAACATGTATAAGTGATAATTTCAAACAGAATTTAAACTAAACTTGTATGATAAAAACTATAAAATGAAAGGTAAATAAAATCATAGCAGTAGGTAGATATGTTGGGTCTTTCTAACAAACAAGCTGATGCATAGAAATATATTTTTCTAATCGATTGTGCTCTTGTGTTCTATGTTGTAGCCTAAATTACTAAACCCTTGATCCCTCGTCAGGCTGAGTATCCAAGCTTCGTCCGCAGATCCCTCATGTAAGGCTAAGTTTCAGTCCTACTTCAATCAAGTTCTAAAGCAGCAATATATTTTCCAATGCCAACGTCACCTAACTATGCATACAAATGGTTGATTAGACCAAAAGCATACAAACATTAAGCATTGAAGGAAGCATTGAACAAAGAAAACATAATCAATTTGATATTAGGTATTTACATCAGTTGTTCATTAGAAATCCCCAACTAGGGTGTTCAGCTAGCCATTACAAAGAAACCCTAACAATAAATGAGATTAAAAGCAGAGAATGATAGTTCCTTACAGAAGAAGGGGGATTTCTCCTCCTCTTCTCAGCATCTCACACTCACTCGCTACTAAATAATCTCTCTCAAATGACAAAATCTAGGCTTCAATGCACAAGTTGCTCCTCTTTTCTGCTTCTAGGGCTCTTTTCCCCAAATAGGCCTGTGGCTGCTCTGGAATTCTGTGCCCTTGCCGTTTGTAGAAGCTATCATAAAAGTGGTAAAAGCTGTTACCCTAATTCTGCACAAGACAGGCTTTAAATAGGCTCTGAAATTGCGACGCTGCGCTTAGCACCACCCTCATGCTTAGCGCGAGTAAGTGAAAATGGGGTTAGCGCCAGTCTCGAGCTTAGCCTGGCTGAAGGCACCTGCTGCGCTTAGCGCACTGATCTCGCGCTTAGCGCACGGCTTTAATGCTGATGCTCTACTAGATTCTCCTTTGCACTAACCGCGCTGAAGCTGCGCTTAGCGGTGGATATACGCTTAGCCCAACTGCTACATTTTGCAATAAACTTAGCCTTTTTTTCACCTGAAAATGCGCAAATTTCATCATTAAATCCAATGAAAATGTTCTAGAGACAACATTAACCATAAAACAAGATTTATTTACAAAAATCACTGCAAAATAACCATAAATTAGGGAACTATACAAACTTTGGAAAATTATTTCTATACAAAAGTTAGTCGTACAAAGCGACTAACACTTCTCCTGCCAAAGAAAATGAAAATAAACTGAGCCTGATGGCATCGTCTGGCACTCCTGCAATCTTTACAGTGTTACAAATCTCTATGTATGTTGCTAAGTGTGCATAGGGGTCCTCATTTGGTAATCCATGAAATAGGTTCCCCTGTATGAGATGAATCATGGAATGAGGATAGTTTATATTATGTGCTTGGACTTCTGGCCTCGCAATACTTGTGAAGAATTGCAGCACTAAACTACTGGAATAATCCTCAAAGGTAACCCTGTGTTGATGTTCTTCAGCCATGGCAAAGGCTTCCGGTAAATTTGTAGTGGATTCCCTTGATGACGGTGAATAAGATGATGTAGAATTAGAAGATTGAGCTTCTTCTTCTAGAATGGAAGCTACTATCATATCTTGCAACAATTTCCTTCTCCTTTAGGCTCGATTACTTCTTAAAGTGGCTTCAATTTCCAAGTCCAGAGGAACTAAATTACCTGTAAGAGATCTATGCATAGAAAACACTAACAAAAACAACGGTTATCCAATTCAAGAAGAAAACGAATATAAACAAAACAAGTATCCACAAGTAATAAAAGAATAACAAATATACACTTAATGAACTGAACTAAACTTTCCAAATAGAAAGAAGTTCCCCGGCAACAGCACCATAAACTTGTTTGACGACCGGCAAGTGCACCGGATCGTGCAAGTAGTAAAAAATAGTAAGTGAATACCGAGTATCGAACTCTCAGGAAACTTGATTTACTTGGTAAAGTTGTGGTTTAGTAAATAAGTGTCTTGAAATGAAAGTTTGGTGTGTGGTATGGACAATTATGTAAGCTAAACTATTCAAAAGCAAATCACGTGAGTAGTGGTGTATGAAGATAGATAGACAACGTGTTGGTCTTCCTATTGGGTGACTGATGTTATTAAGGATTTTCTCTACCTCACAATGTTCATGTGTTCTATGTTGTCTCCTGGACTACTAAACCTCGATGTCTCATGCATGTTTAGCCTAATCCTAATCAAGCATCGCCCTCAAATCCCTCTTGTTGAACTAAACTTAACTAGGACCGCATTAAGACATAATATAAAAAAAACTAGGTTATCATACCCCGATGTCTCATGAAAATACGATAAGCTAGCCCTGTCCTATCAGGTTCTAATGATCAAACCATTTCCCAATGTTGAGTGACCCTAACTAAGCGTGCGGTTACGTGATCAAGGCAAAGGCACACTAGAATTAAGTACTGATAGCACAATGAACACATAAAACATCATTAGATAGATATGAAAGTATTTACATCATCTACCCCATAGGAAGAACCAACTGAGGATTTAGCTCTCCATAGCAGGGAAGCTTCCTTTACAACAATGAAAAGAGAACATGAAATATAGAAGCAATACAAGTAGTGGGGATGTCTCCTCCACCTCTAGAAACCTCATAAACTCTCAAAATCTCATTCAAAGCTCTGCAGGATGGCTTCCTCTTCAAGCTCAGTTCTCTCTCAGTCTATCCATAGCCAAAACTCTAAAAATACTCAACTCCCCCTCAGAAATCATGATTTCAGCTTAAATAGGCAATCCTATTAGTGGGCGCACACTTAGCGGAAGATGAGCTCGCTTAGTGCGTGTTATTGACTTCTGGCTTAGCGCCAGTCACCCTCGCTCAGCCTGGAGGTGAAGACGGTGCGCTTAGTGAGTTGCGCTCGCTCAACGCCTCTATACAGCTCATCCTTCTTCTAGAATTGTCCCTGCGCTTAGCCATCAAATGGTGCGCTTAGCGCATGACGTGCTTAGCCAGCTGATGAGTGGCTTAGCGAGTTCATGAAATCTGCACTTCACCAATGTTGCCTATTTTACCTGAAATTGAAGTGGAATGATCATTAAATACACAAGACTGGGATACAAAGTACCTATTACCTAAATTATGAAAAAGTAATTACAATACTACCAAAAAAAACTATACTTGGGAGGGGTTGTATACAATTTACAACATTTTTTTACACAAAAGTTAGTCGTATTGACCGACTAACACATGGTTCATGACATCTTCGTCAAAGTGAAACTAGAAGTAACAGGGACATCAATAGTCCTAAATGTGTTTGGCAGTAGACAAAGTAGCGATGTAACTCTATTCATCTTTTGTCCCAGTTTTTGCAAGACGGTTAATTCCATACTTCAACTTGATTTGATGAACCTTTTCTTAAATGCATGAGCCTGGTTCAACCCCCTAATCCAAGGAAATGAAATTTTGATTGCCAATACTTTGGAAACATTTCATAGAGATGAATGACTCGGGCATACTTATGTTATGCATGGCAAATGTAATTATGAGATTGAGATGCCCGAAGAAACCTCATTTCCTAGTTAACCATGCATTAGGTACCATGTTCAGTGTGAATTTTCATGCTTTTTTTTGTTTTTGTTTTGCAGAGGAAAATGCAAGGATCATGCATGAGTAAACATGAAAATAAAAGGTATTCGAAAAGCATGTTAGATGCAAATGCATGGTGATGAAATGACTTACGCAAAATGCAATGGATGAACATGATAAGTGTCATACCCTAATTTCGTCCGGGGACCTGTGCTTGGTGGCATGCAACTTGTGTTTGGTCATTTTAAGGTGCTTGGCACCCATCATTAGGCAATTTGTGAAATTCCGTGACGTGCTAGAAATCAAAAGAAAATATTGATGCACAATCCGTAAGGTTCCGTAACACACCGGAAATCAAAAGGAAGCATCGTTGCGCAATTAGTGAGGTTCCGTAACATTCCGTAAGTCCAAAAAGGGATGATTATGTAATCTGCAAGGTTCCGTAACATTACGGAAAGAAAACAAGTATCGTTACGAAATTCGTAAGTTTCCGTAACTTTACGAAAAAAGAATCACCAAAAAAGGGCAGGGGGTGTATTTAGTAAAAATGGGGGTGAAAATAGCAACCAGGCCCACTTGGGCCCTCCAGAAGATTCCTCCAGAAGGTTGTTGCTTCTGGAGGAAGCAACCTTGCTCGCTTGGGCGAGCTGGGTGGCAAGCTTCTCCCCCATTTTCTTATAAATAGGGGGAGAAGTGAAGAGAAATTTTGTTCAGCCCTCCTGGTAATTCAGAATCACTTGAAATTAATGAAAAAAATTGGTTCCGTGAAGAAAATCCAAGCCGAGGCGCTTCCGTAACGTTTCCGTGGGTGATTTCGCGAAGGTTTTCGACTGTTCTTCGACGTTCTTCATTCGTTCTTCATCGTTCTTCGGTCTTCAATCGGTAAGTTCCCTAGATCGAACTTTTCAATTCATTCTATGCACCCTTAGTGGTCCTCATTGTTTTTACGTGCTTTCATTTACATTTCATTTACTTTCCGTACCCCCCTTTGACGTGCTTAAGCCATTTATTTAAGTCATTTCTCGCTTAAATCTAAAAATAAAATAAATTTCCACCGATCGTTTGAATTGTATCATCCGTTAATTTCGTTTAAAATGAATTTCGACCGTTCGATCGTGCCGTAACCACATTGGAAATCAAAAAAAGAGGTAAAATAATAATATAATAATAAAAAAATACCTTTTAGTAAAATAAAGCGAAAAATCAATCGGACGTTTTGTCATTGGGATTTCTCATTCTTAATTGAATTGACTAATAACTAAAGTGAAACTAAGGCTAAAATCAACTCGCCTAGTCAAGCTCGTCCACAAAAAAGGATTTTGAAAGTTTATCATTTCAGTTTCTTACCAAGTAAAATGGATCATTTTTAATGTCCAACGCCTTAAAATGATCACCTTTCAAGTAAAAAGAATCACTTGATTCACGCATAAGAAAGAACTACGTAGGTCTGATTTCCTCATCACAATTGAGGAATACGTAGGAGCAAAGGGAAACACCCTTGTCGACCACAAAAATAGAAAAAAATATAAAAAGGGTATAAAGGATATAAGGACATAAAAGGGAACGTAAAAATCAAAGTCATGTTTGCATATTCGATTAAAAGGCTACCGTCCCTTGTGACGGACGTGTGGGGTGCTAATACCTTCCCCGTGCGTAAATACAACTCCCGAGCCTTTCACTTAAAAGTTCGTAGATCGTGTCTTTTCCGGTTTTTCTGACGTTTTCCTCAAATAAACGTTGGTGGCGACTCCGCGCGTATTCCTTTCGTGGAACACGCATCCCGCGAGTCATGCGTCGCCCTCCCGCCGAAGGGTAGGTTGCGACAGTTGGCGACAATTGGTGACTCCACTGGGGACTGTTTTTAGAGAGTTAGGCCATTTAATCTTGTGCAATGTTTTACCATGACTTACCCCTTTGTTGGTTTCCCTTCATTATGTTCTTGTATATATAACTCTTTGATGCTTTTAGTGCATTTTTTGTATGCTTGAGGTAAATATTTATTCATTTGATGCACACAAACACTATTTGCACACACGGTGAGTTGAAAGAAAAAAAAAGGGGCCCTATACCCGGGTTCGTGGGAACATAAGGAGTGGAGGTGAATCTGTGATCATGCTAGGTCTCCGACTTGCTTGATTACAGTGAACCCTCATCTAGAGTTTTTCTCTTTGAAAACATATTGTTGCTAGTAGTCCCTACTGCTGCAGTATGTTCTTCGAAGGGGATGATACCTCTAGAAACCATCAAGAGAGATATGACTACCTTGGGGGTTATCACTAAAATCCTAGTTAGCTCTCTCCCTTATAGGTCCCTTAAATAGGGGCACGGAGCAAACACGCTGCGTGCCATTTTTCACACTACCATGCATAAGTATCATATACCCTTTTGCTTATATTCAGTGAGTATTGTCATACTATGTATATTCCCGTATTGCGCCTTTTGCATATGCATCGCACACGGGTTCTGTCTTGATCCCCTCTATAGACAAATCAACGGGGGGTCCGTGTCACCGTCTTAAATACATACGTTGGGGCACTTTGCTACCCCTAGACGTTGTGTCTAAGAAGGAGACAGTTTCCCGGACTCCTGCATTCCTAAATTACATCTGTGTCATATGCATTTCTTCATGCATTATCCATTCCACCCATGAGATATCGGAGTTTTGATTTGCACCAGCTTTTTGTCTCACTTTAGTAAGCATGGGGACAAATCAAACCGGCAAAAGGTTTTACCAAGTCAAGGTTAAAGGCCTAGATACCACCAGCATCAATGAATTAGGGTAGTTGATGGAACCTCTCCAAATGCAAGCCTTCCGCAAGACTTACGGAAAGATCTTAGATTTGACCATAGCAGAGGTATCCATAGAGTCCATTGCGTCACTCACCCAATACTACGACCAGCCTTTGAGATGCTTCATGTTCGGAGATTTCCAATTGGTACCGACCATTGAAGAATTTGAGGAGATTCTAGGATGTCCTCTCGGGGGAAGAAAACCATATCTTTTCTCTGGGTGTCTCCCCTCTTTTAGCAGAATTGCAACTGTGGTCAAGGATTCAGCAAGAGGTTTGGACCTCGTAAAACAAACTCGAAACGGCATAGCGAGCCTACCACAGAAGTACCTAGAAGACAAGGCGAGGGATATGGCAAATCAAGAAGATTGGGTCCCGTTTATGGATGTGTTAGCATTGCTAATCTTTGGGGTCGTCCTCTTTCCAAACGTAGATGGTTTGGTGGACCTAGCCGCAATCGACGCTTTCCTTGCATACCACCATAGCAAGGAGAGCCCGGTGGTAGCTGTCTTGGTAGATTTATTTGACACATTTGACCGGAGGTGCGAGAAGAGTAGCGCACGGATCATCTGTTGCTTGCCCTCTCTCTGTGTTTGGTTGGTTTCACACCTGTTCCAGCAAGACACGAGGCATCCATGTCCGCTCCAAAGCCATCGCTCGTGTGCTGAAAAGAGGAGAATAGATTGGGACCAGCTTTTGGCTGGGATAGGAGGTAGAACAATCAATTGGTTCCCCCGATGGAAGGAAGGAAAGGAGGGAGTCCTTTTTCTCATGTGGAAGGTACCCAAACATTCCGCTGATAGGAACGAGGGGTTGTATTAACTACAATCCCGCACTCGTTATAAGACAACTAGGGTACCCCATGAGGGGAGCACCGATGGAAGAAAGCATGTCCCCTTTCCTTGTGTGAGATTTCGGCACGCAAAATTTCAAGGCTATACAAAGAATCCATAAGGCATGGGAAACCCCGTTAAGGAAAGATCAAGAACTTAGGGGCATTCGTAATGGCATCATTGGTGGTTATCATGAATGGCTGAAAGTTCATATACGAGGTTTAGATTGGCTCGCCAAGTTAAAAGTCGTCAGCGAAGAGAGTTTCGAAACACCGGAAGAGGACGAAGAAGTCCAAGCTCTCAAAAACGAGTTAGGAAAGGCGAGACTTGCCAAGGAGAAGTTCAAGTTAGCCGCTACACACATCCAGAAGGAGTGTGTCGGATTACGGGAAGAGAATGCAACTACCGCAAGAGCCCTTGAACAAGAGACCAAGAGGGCTCGCAAGGAAGAGTATGGCCGTAACAAATTTCGCGGAGCTCTGTGGGGTAGCAACAGTGAACTCAAGCTGCGAAGGGAAGAGAGGGACCAGTCGCGAGCACATAGCATGGTCTTGAAAGAGGAGTTGGTTGCCTGTTCGAGGTCCAAAAGGAGCTTGTCTCAGCGTTTATGCGAGACGGAGACCAACATGCTAGCTATCATTGCCAAGTACCAAGAAGAGTTAAGTCTAGCCACGGCCCACGAGCATAGGGTCGCGGACGAGTATGCCCTAGTATACGCGAAAAAAGAGGCTAGAGGAAGGGTGATCGACTCTTTACACCAAGAGGCAACCATGTGGATGGACCGGTTTGCTCTTACCTTGAACGGGAGTCAAGAACTTCCTCGATTATTAGCCAAGGCCAAGGCAATGGCAGACACCTACTCCGGCCCCGAAGAAATTCATGGGCTTCTCGGCTATTGTCAGCATATGATAGACTTAATGGCCCATATAATTAGAAACCGCTAGGAAACTTGTATGGTCTCTCAGATCTTGACTAGATACGACTTTCTGAAATAAAATGTGTTGGTCCCATGTTTCTACTCCAAAAAGCTTGTGCGAATCAAATCACTCCTGCATTTTATCTCTAGCATGCATTCTTTCTTTCTTTACCCACTCCTCATGTTTGGTTTTTTAGGAAAAACACCATAACTAAACGCACCACAAGGCATCCCTATCGCACCAGATCCAAATCTAGAACGATGGGTGATCAAGAGGAGACACAGGAACAGATGAAAGCCGACATGTCGGCTCTGAAAGAACAGATGGCTTCCATGATGGAGGCCATGTTAAGAATGAGGCAGCTCATGGAGAAAAACGTGGCCACCGCTGCCACTGTCAGTTCGGCTGCCGAAGCAGACCCAACTCTCTTGGCTACCGCGAGCCATCCTCCCTCAAACATAGTAGGACGAGGAAGGAACACGCTGGGGCATGACGGCAACCCTCATCTGGAATACAACCGAGCGGCTTACCCTTATGGATTGCCGCCCAACTACTCACCACCCGTCCTGCAAGACGATGTGGGCCATATTTCTTCTCCCGTCCTTGAAGGGGAGCCTCCTCAACAACCCGACGAGGTCCACGAAAACCCTCAAGACTATGCCCGAAGGGATGTCGAGTTCTATCCCCCGATCCCCGAAGGGCCGGCACCCAACTCGTTGCCTCAGCCCAACCTCACGGCACAACCAATAGTTTTGTCCATGGAAGGACCGCCCCCGGCAACTGAAGAAAGGAGGAAACTCGATCTCCCCGAGGAGAGATTGAGGGCCATGGAAGGATTTGGTGACTATCCGTTCGCAGACATGACGGATCTCTGCTTAGTACCCGATGTTGTTATCCCCCCGAAGTTCAAAGTACCAGACTTCGACAAGTATAAAGGGACGACTTGTCCTAAGAACCATCTCAAGATGTACTGTCACAAGATGGGCGCACACTCTAAGGATGAGAAGCTATTGATACACTTTTTTCAAGATAGCTTGGCCGGAGCCGCGGTAGTTTGGTACACTAATTTGGAAGATTCCCGTATCCGTACTTGGAAGGATTTGATTACTGCCTTGCTAAGGCAATATCAGTATAATTCCGATATGGCTCCCGATCGCACTCAGTTGCAGAATATGTTCAAGAAAGAGGGCGAAACCTTTAAAGAATATGCACAGCGATGGAGAGACCTGGCAGCACAAGTGGCTCCTCCCATGGTCGAGAGAGAGATGATCACTATGATGGTAGACACTTTGCCAGTGTTCTACTATGAGAAGCTAGTAGGTTACATGTCGTCCAGCTTCGTGGACTTAGTGTTCGCCGGGGAAAGAATCGAGGTAGGATTGAAAAGAGGAAAGTTCGATTACGTTTCCTCCACGAGTGCGAATGCCAAAAGAATCGGGACAACGGGGGCAAAAGGGAAGGAAGGAGATGCCCATGCCGTCTCTTCAACGCCCGCATGGGTCAAACCCCCGCAGACACCTCATGGTACCCATCAGTACGCACAACATCACCCGAGCTTCTCGGCTCACACCGGGAACGCCTCTAGTTCAGCACCTGTGCAACCTAAGGCACCCACCCAGAGGGAAGCTCCCCAAGCTCCAACTCCGAACACAACTCGCCCGGCCGGCAATTCCAACGCAATAAGGAACTTCCCTCCGAGGCCATTTTAAGAATTCACCCCACTCTTGCGTATGAAGAGAAATTTCGTTCAGCCCTCCTGGTAATTCAGAATCACTTGAAATTAGTGAAAAAAATTGGTTCCGTGAAGAAAATCCAAGCCGAGGTGCTTCCATAACATTTCCGTGGGTGATTTCGCGAAGGTTTACGATCGTTCTTCGACGTTCTTCATTCGTTCTTCATCGTTCTTCGGTCTTCAACCGGTAAGTTCCCTAGATCGAACTTTTCAATTCATTCTATGCACCCTTAGTGGTCCTCATCGTTTTTACGTGCTTTCATTTACATTTCATTTACTTTCCGTACCCCCTTTTGACGTGCTTAAGCCATTTATTTAAGTCATTTCTCGCTTAAATCTAAAAATAAAATAAATTTCCACCGATCGTTTGAATTGTATCATCCGTTAATTTCGTTTAAAATGAATTCCGACCGTTTGGTCGTGCCGTAACCACATTGGAAATCAAAAAAAGAGGTAAAATAATAATATAATAATAAAAAAATACCTTTTAGTAAAATAAAGCGAAAAATCAATCGGACGTTTTCTCTTTGGGATTTCTCATTCTTAATTGAATTGACTAATAACTAAAGTGAAACTAAGGCTAAAATCAACTTGCCTAGTCAAGCTCGTCCACAAAAAAGGATTTTGAAAGTTTATCATTTCAGTTTCTTACCAAGTAAAATGGATCATTTTTAAGGTCCAATGCCTTAAAATGATCACCTTTCAAGTAAAAAGAATCACTTGATTCACATATAAGAAAGAACTACGTAGGTCTGATTTCCTCATCACAATTGAGGAATACGTAGGAGCAAAGGGAAACACCCTTGTCGACCCCAAAAATATAAAAAATATAAAAAGGGTATAAAGGATATAAGGACATAAAAGGGAACGTAAAAATCAAATTCATGTTTGCACATTCAATTAAAGGCTGCCGTCCCTTGTGACGGACGTGTGGGGTGCTAATACCTTCCCCGTGCGTAAATACAACTCCCGAGCCTTTCACTTAAAAGTTCGTAGATCGCGTCTTTTCCGGTTTTTCCAACGTTTTCCTCAAATAAACGTTGGTGGCGACTCCGCGCGTATTCCTTTTGTGGAACACGCATCCCGCGAGTCATGCGTCGCCCTCCCGCCGAAGGGTAGGTTGCGACAGTTGGCGACAATAAGTGACAAATGCAGGAACGATATGTCCATTATGATGCCATGAAGAGATGCATGATGCAATCAAGGAATATGCCAGAGTGAGTTTTCTATGTGCCCCTTCTAGTGACAATTCCCTAGCGTGGTTTTACGTAACCTTACTAGCTTCTAGAGATATCATCCTCTTAGGTAATACATTGTAGCGATAGGGACAATCAGCAACAACACATCACTAAAAGAGGAAAACTCTAGATAAGGCTTCACTATCATCAAGCGAGTCTGAGACCCAGCATGACCACAAATTCACCCCCACTCCTTATGGCTCACATAGACTTGGGCATAGGGCCTAATATCTCAATGTGTGTGTGAGGTGTAGGTGTCATGTGTGTGTAGAAAAAAGGTATTTCTAACTATGAATGTAATTGATAGACAAACACACCAAACAAAACAACATAGCAAAGGTTATGTACAAATATGGACAAAAAACCAAAGATAAAAAGGAAGGGAGAACATAAATAAAGAAGAAGTCATGATGAGATGTTGCAAATTGATTGATTGACCTAACTCTCTAGAAATAGTCCTCATTGGAGTCGCCAACTGTCACAACCTACCCTTGGTGGGAGGGCGACGTGGGGCTCATGGGTGCGTCTTCCAAGGGAGGAAGGCGCACGGAGTCGCCACTAATGTTTACTCGAGGAAAACATCAGAAAAACCGAAACGTGTGGTCTACGAACTTTGATCGTGAAATGATCGGGAGTTGTTTTTATGCATGGGGAAGGTATTAGCACCCCACACATCCGTCACAAGGGACGACAACCTTCAATCAAGTGTGCAAATATGACTTCAAAACTACGTATTTTCCCTTTTTTGATGTTTTTTAGCTTTTTATGGGTCTTTTGTATTTTTTATCTTTTTGTGGTCGACAAGGGTGTTTCCCTCGCTCCTACATATTCCTCAATTGCAATGAGGAAATCAGACCTACGTAATTCTTTTAGAACTAAACATTGGTTAAGTTGTTTTTATTTGTTTTCACAAGAATGATTTTAACCGAATAAAAGTCGTTTAAGGCGTTGGACCATTAAACGATCTTTTAATTCTTTTGAAAGGAGAGTAATGTTAAGGCATTGGACCATTAACGATCTCTTGGTTGTGAAAGAAGAGAAACGTTAAGGCATTGGACCATTAATGATCTCTTTATTTTTTTGAAAAGGGGTGGTCGACAAAAGCGGGGCTTTTGCTCCTAATATCCTCGATTTGTGGTGAGGAAGTCAGACCTACGTAGTTCTTGCGAAAGTGGTAAAGTTATGTGTTGATTTTATGCTTTTGAACGGTCCATGTGTTGATTTTATGCTTTTGAAACATCTCAAAAGCCTTACAGAGGCACCTCAGCTTGGATTTGCTTCACGGAAACACGTTTTTTCACTCAAAACAACTGAAATACACAGCATAGGGGTCAGGGACCCTTTGAAATAGCCTCCTTCCTCTATTTATAGGAGGAAAAGGGGAGGAGGTTGCCGCTTTGCTCGCCCAGGCGAGCAAGTGGCTTCCTCAGGAAGTTTCCTGATGCAGCCCCTATATTGTTAAGTTCACCCCCCTCTTGTACTTTACGGAAAAGTTGCGGAAGCATTATGGAAGCGTATCGGAAGCCCCAAATATGCTTGTACTTTAGTGAAATATGCTTTCCCAGGGTTACAAAAAATTTTATGGAAGCATTACGGAAGCCCCAAATGCCATTTTTCAACAAAATAGGGGAGGTGCTTGCCACCCAGCTCGCCCAGGCGAGATAGGTTGCTTCCACCTGAAGCAAGAAAAAGTCCAGGATCCTCTAGATGGGCCCAGATTTGAAATTTTCTATTTACACCCTTAGCTTGGTAAGTTCACCCCCTCCCCGTTTTTGTGTTTTTTGGCTATTTTCTTTTCGAAACCTCACGGAAATTTACGAATTCCATGGAGAAGGGTGTTAAACATTTTGAAGTGGTCAAACGAAGGTCGCATGCTGACAAACAATGGTCCCCGGACGAAATTAGGGTATGACACTTGGGAAGGTTGAACTATATAGCGAGATTCAAATTGTTGCGTAAAAATCAATCCATTCAATGGGACAATGATTGTCAAGTGGCATTTGAAAGGATTAAGCGGTGTCTGATGAATCCCCCTGTGCTCGTACCACCAGTGCCCGGAAAAATGGAGTGGGTCGTCCATTACTTGAGCAAGAAGTTCACGGTATGCGAGATGAACTACTCTTTGCTAGAGAGGATGTGTTGTGCCTTAGTATGGGCAACTCACCGTCTGAGGCAGTATATGCTAAATTACACTACTTGGTTGGTGTCTAAAATGGATCCCTTCAAGTACATCTTCGAAAAGCCCACTCTCACTGGACGGATAGCTCGGTGGCAGGTTCTGTTGTCAGAATTTGATATTGTGTATGTCACTCAGAAGGCAATAAAGGGGAGTGCCTTGGCAGATTACCTAGCTCAACAGCCCATTAATGATTATTAGCCTATACATCTAGAATTCCCTGATAAGGATATCATGACCTTGTTTGAGGAGGAAGTAGAAGATGAGGACAGGGACAGGTGGATTGTGTGGTTTGACAGTGCATCTAATGCACCAGGCCATGAAATTAGGGAAGTATTGGTTTCCCCGGACAAACAATATATACCTTTCATGGCTAGGTTGGGCTTTGACTGCACAAGTAACATAGCGGAGTACGAGGCATGTGCCCTTGGGATCCGAGTAGCAATCGACTTTAGGGTCAAGTTACTCAAGGTGTACAGAGACTCGACATTGGTAATTCATCAGTTGAAGGGTGAATGGGAGACCAGAAACCACAAATTGGTGCCTTACCAGGCTCACATTGGGAAATTGATGGAACTCTTGATGACATATCATTTCATCACATTCCTAGAGAGGAAAATCAGATGGTCGATGCCCTTGCCACCCTAGCATCCATGTTCCAACTAAGCCTGCATGGAGATTTGCCGTACATTGAATTCAAATGTCGTCGTAAGCCTGCACATTGTTGTTTGATAGAAGAAGAGGAGGATGGTAAGCCTTGGTACTTCGATATCAAACAATACATTGAAGACAAGTAATACCCGCCTGAGGTCTCTGACAATGACAAGAGGACATTACAAAGGTTGGCGGCTGGTTTCCTCTTGAGTGGAAATGTCTTGTACAAGAGGAATCGTGACATGGTGCTGCTTCGATGTGTGGATGCAAGAGAGGCTGAACAAATGCTAGTAGAGGTGCATGAGGGATCCTTTGGTACATATGCCAATGGACATGCAATGGCTCGAAAGATTATGAGAGCGGGGTATTATTGGCTCACTATGGAGAACTATTGTTGCGTTCATATGCTAGCGTGACTAGGAATGTGGTGATCAAATTCATCAAGAAAGAGATAATTTGAAGATATAGGTTGCCCAAGAAAATCATCACCGATAATGCCACCAATTTCACCAACAAGATGCTGAAGAAAATGTGTGAGGATTTCAAAATCCAACACCATAATTCCATGCCTTATCGGCCAGAGATAAATGGGGCAGTTGAGGCTGTTGTCATACCCTAATTTCGTTCGGGGACGATTATTTGTTAACATGTGGATTTTTGCCAACCGAGTTAAGCTGCTTAACACCAATTGTTGCGCAATCCCTAGGGTTTTGTAATGTTTTGGAAGGAAATGAGTAAAATACTCAAAATGGGGGCAAAATGGTCAATTTGTTGGCATTCCTCAGCTATCGGGCCCACCTGGGCCCATTAGAAAGCTTCAAGGTGAAGCAACCAGCTCGCCTGGGCGAGCTGTGTTGCAACCTCCTCCCCCCATTTTGCTATAAATAGGCATGGGGGGCTGAAGGGAAAGGTTCAACATCCTTAGTAAGCATATTTCACTAAAATTAGTGAGAAAAAGGAGAAAAAAGAAGAAAAATTGAGGCGCTTCCGTAACGCTTTCGTGACATTTCCATGAACGTTCTTCGCCGTTCTTCATCGTTCTTCGATCTTCGACCGGTTATTTTTCAACATCAAAGCTTTGAATTCATTCTATGCACCCTTAGGGATCCATTCTTGCTTTGTATGTCTTCATCTTCATTCTTCTACCGTCGGTATTCTTTTTCTTTGTTTTAAGCGAGTTTCGACCGATCGCTTAAGCCGTAATCTCACTTAATCAATGATCAAATGAATTTCAACTGATCATTTGCGTTGTAATCTCGTTTAATCAGCTTTAAAATAAAATGCAACCGATCATTCATGCTGTAACCTCGTCATCAAAAAGGTAAGTTTCAACTGGTCATTTACTTTGAAAGTTCACTTTTAATGAGATGAGAAACTACCAAGTGAAACCAAAGCTAAAATCAACTCACAAATCAACCTTTGTCCACAAGAAAAATCATTTGAATCCATTCAAAGGTCCAACGCCTTAATGGTCTCCCTTTTTTTACTTTTATCGGTTAAAATGAACCGTTTAAAAGTCTAAAATCAACACCCTGCATAACTTCCTTGATTTTTAAAGAACTATGTAGGTCTAAGTTCCTCATCAAAATTGAGGGTACATAGAATAATAACATAAAAAAGGGAAAATAAAATAAAGATTGAAGTCATGATTTTGCACATTTGATTAAAGAATGTTGTCCCTTGTGACAGACACGTGGGGTGCTAATACCTTTCCCTTGCATAAACAACTCCCGAACCTTTATTTCTTTAAATTTGTAGACCACTTTTTGTTTTCCCGACGTTTTCCTCGAATAAACTTTGGTGGTGACTCTGCGCATTTTTCCTTCCTTGGAAGACGTGATGCAATCCTACCCCCCAAGGGTATTGGATAGAAGACTCCAAGAGGCTTGGGCTAGAACTACTAAAGAAGGCCCTAGGGTTCTCATGAACCTTAGGGTAGATTTTTGAGCCCATGGGTCAAGGTTGGATCCACTCTTCTTTGTAAATATTAGAATAGGTTTTTCCTTCTTTTGGGCCATGTATTTTGGCCATTCTATTAGTATAGGGTTTTAGCCTTGTATTTTAGGGAATTTTGAGTAGTCTTTGTAGTAGGGACTTTTTTTTTGTATTTTCATGTATTTTTTCAAGGAGGTGAGCTTAGTTTTTAGATGAGTGTGTGTAGCTAAGCTCTAGCTTCTCAAGGATGTTTTCTCAAAGAAGCTTCTCAAGGAAGTTTTCTTAAGAAAGCTTCTCAAGGAAGCTACCTAGTTTATAAGCTTCTTATCCAAGGCTCATCTTGGTGGGTGAAGCTCCTTATTCCATGGCTTATTCCCTAGTGGATGGCGCCTCCTCTCACCTCTTCTCCTTTGTCTTCTGCTGCATCTCCATGGTGGAAAATCACAATTAAAGGACCCCATTGAAGCTCAAAGATCCAGCCTCCATAGAATCCCCACAAGCAAGCTTCCATCAAGTGGTAAATAGAGCACAAGAGCTTCAAGTAGGTGCTCCTTAAACCTCCATTAATTATTTGCTTTACCTTTTCTTCGATTGTTGTTTCTTCATTTTTTCTCCATGTATCTCCTCACATGTCTTGTGATAAATGTTTTTAACATGATTATTTAGAGTTTCCACTGATTAAACTTGCTATAGAAGCTAGATTTGATTTTCTATGGTTCAAATTTCTTGTTCTTGTTCTTGAACCATGAATTGTGTTGAGTTTAGGTTCCTTTGAGTTTTGTCTTGTTATTTTTTGTGGCTGAAACCTAAACCATAAAATTCTTACAAAAATATTAAAGTAGAAGAAAACCTCAAAAATCTAGAGTGACTTGTTCACCTATTGTAGTTTTGTCATAGAAGTCATGTCTAGTCATGAAACTTGTCACATAAGATTTCTTATGTTGTGCTGAATTTTTTTTTCTTGTTTCTTTGTCTAACTCATTTGTTCATGAGTGAATGAAATTAATTTAGCCTATTATTTGATTTAAGTTAAATCTTTCATGTTAATTAGTCCTTAACATGTTCATGCAAAATTCTTAGAGAGTCTTTGATTGTGAACCTTTTCTTGAACTTTTAGGTTTTCTTTTGATTGTGTCTATTGTGAATTTGAGTTTTGGTGATTGAATTGCTGGCTGAAATGTTGATCCTAAGTGAATATTGAACTCCTAAAACTGTGGTAAACAATCGTAGTGAGTTCAACATACATAGGAAGGTTGAAAGTAAGCCCAAGGCAATCAATATACCATGCTTAAAAAAAATCGCTGGTGCTGGCAGCTTGGACATACAAACTTCTAAAAATTACTGAGAATTGGTTACTTCGAATTTTGAGCTGAAATTTTTACTGAATTTGCTAGACATCTGGAAAAAGTTATAAAAAAGAACCAAGTGATTTGGATAAAAGGAAAAAATACTAAAAATCACACAAGTTGGCACAAAAATCAGTATCCATGAAAAAAAAGTGAAAGGGAAGTGTGTTTGTTGATTTGGCTCAAAATTTATTCTATAATTGGTGCCTATGTTATACCAATCTTAGTTCCGAAATTTCAACTGAAAATTACTGTGAAAAAAAGTGCCAAAGCTAGAGGTTTGTTGAGTCTTTTTTTTATAGTTTTTTTACTCTACTTTAGAGCCATTCTATGTTTCTCTTTGAGTCCTAGCTTGCTTCTATGTCCTTTTCATTGCTTTAATTGTTGAGTAATCCTTGAAAAATTGTCTTGTTAAAATTCCATTGGTTTAGCTTTCATTTCATTTTTTTTGTCTTTGGTTATTGCTTGTCTCTATGTTTCCTTGTTTGTGGGTTGCCATATAGGGAATTGGAAGGAGGATTGGTGCCATCCCTTGAAGAATTTGAGTCAAGAAGAAAGGGGCCAACCACCTTAAGAGCTATTGGACTAAGAAGCACTCCAAATTGAGTGAATCACCGAAGAGAGAACAACCACCAAAATTGAGGACCTTTTTGTAATTTAGTAATTTGCAATTTATTTACCTTCATTGCTTTCAAGTTTTGTAACAAAAAGGCCTTTCATTGGGAGTGTGTTGGGAGCCTCCAATAGGTTACCAAACTTCCATTTGTGTGTAATAATTTTGGCAATTTTTCCTTAGGATAGTGAGTGTTTTGTTGAGAACCTTGAATGTGGTCATCCAAACACTCTTAGGATTCACCTAGTTTACTTTTCTTGCTTACTTTCATAGTTTATTTCATTTAACTTCCATTGTCAAACCACCTAGATAGCTTGCATTTTACCAATTAGTTTTTTCCCTTATCTTTCACACCTCTTTTAGTGTTTATTTTGGCTAGTTTCAACCATAGTTTCTTTTACCTTTTGTTTTCAAACCTCCAACAAGAAAGAACCACAACTTAGGAACCAACATGAGTCATCATTCATCTAGTGTTAATGGCGAGGGTACTAGTCATAAAGACCCTTTATCTAGAATCTTAGATGAGTTGAGTTCCCTCATGTTATGGAATGAAAAACAAGAGAGAAAAGAAAAAGGAAAAAAAGAGTGGAAGAAATAAGTCAAGATGAAAGAAAGAAAATAAGAGAGGAAGAAAGAAGAAAAATAATGAAAGAAATGAAAAGAGAAAAACATGCCTCCTATAGTAGTCATAACTCTTGCAAGAGCCTAAGTGAAGAACTTCGTGACTATTATGAAGGAAGGCATAGGTCACATCTTAGACCTCACTCCCATAGAAGAGAAAAGGAAAGAAAGCCTCAAGAGGCTAACATTAACCTTCCATACTTCCATGGGAAGGACAATGTAGAGGCTAACTTAGTTTGGGAAATAAGGGTAGAGCAACAACTTAAAAAGAAGTCTACATCAAAATCTTATGGCTCTCACTCTTATCCAAAGAAAGACCAAGGTCAAGGCATCTTAGGGGTGACACCTTCTAAGCCCAAAGATGATAAGGGGAAGACAATAGAAAAGCAAGCCCCTAAGGCTAGTATGCAAGAGAAGACTAGCTCTATAAAGTGCTTTAAATGTCTTGGAAGAGGACACATTACTTCTCAATGCCCCACCAAAAAAACCATGATTATGAGGAGCCAAGACATTTATAGCAGCCAAGATGAGGCTACTACGTCACCTTCCTCTAGTGAAAGTGAAGAAGCAAAAGGGGAAGAATCTAGTGAAGAAATCTACCCCCAAGATGAAGGACAACCTTTAATGGTTAAGGAGGAGTGTAAAGGGGTAAGTGTCTCCTCCAAGAGGTTAGTTAAGAAGGAAAGTCATTTTGAAATAAAGACAAATATTAAAGAAACTTACCCTCTTAGACAACCTCCACATCTTCTCCTTTGTAAAAAGAAACTTGTTAGCACTGCCACACCTCTTGGGCTTGAGGTTATTCCTCAAGTAAAGGAGTTGTTGGATGAGGGTTTGGTTCGTAAGAGCTTAAATCCTTGTGCTTTGTTGGTGCCCAAAATATGTATTATTAGGCACCAAATCCCTACAATAAGTGATATGATGAATTTGTTGAGTGTTGCAACCCTCTTTTGTAAAATCAGTCATGCACTCAACGTGTTCATGATTCATGTACATAGGGACTCATTAGGTAGGTTTGTTCTTATTTTTGGTTTTAATACAAACTTAGGTGCTCATATGGGACACCTTAGGTTTGTCGTATTTTTTTGTAGGAATAATCAACATAAAAATACAGAAAAAGGTACACTTTATTGCATTACATTCCTTTATTTTTTAAATAGTGATCAAGGGGTTCCCACGGGCCCTAAGAGAATAAAAGTCATTCCTGATTGGCCCACTCCACCAAGTATAAGGGAAATCTGGGGCTGCCATGACTTAACAAACTTTTACAAAAGGTTTGTCCCATATTTTTCTATACTTGTAGCACCACTCATTAAGTTGGTGAGGAACCATGTTCCCTCATGGGAAGATGTCCATGAAAGGAGTTTTCAGACCTTACCCTACTCTAACATACCCAACACCACTAATACATATGTTTTTATTCTTTTTACAGGTGTCGAGGGAAGGAGCACAGAGTATGAAGAACCTCAGGATTTGAGGTCAAATCCTTTCCAACATGGAGGGGATGATGCAATCCTACCCCCCAAGGGTATTGGATAGAAGACTCCAAGAGGCTTGGGCTAGAGCTACTAAAGAAGGCCCTAGGGTTCTCATGAACGTTAGGGTAGATTTTTGAGCCCATGGGTCAAGGTTGGATCCACTCTTGTTTGTAAATATTAGAATAGGTTTTTCCTTCGTTTGGGCCTTGTATTCTGGCCATTCTAGTAGTATAGGGTTTTAGCCTTGTATTTCAGGGCATTTTGAGTAGTCTTTGTAGTAGGGACTTTTTTTTTGTATTTTCATGTATTTTGTCAAGGAGGTGAGCTTACTTTTTAGATGGGTGTGTGTTGCTAAGCTCTAGCTTCTCAAGGAAGCTTCTCTAGGAGGTGAGCTTAGTTTTTAGATGGGTGTGTGTAGCTAAGCTCTAGCTTCTCAAGGATGTTTTCTCAAAGAAGCTTCTCAAGGAAGTTTTCTTAAGAAAGCTTCTCAAGGAAGCTACCTAGTCTATAAATAGAAGCATGTGTAACACTTGTTGAAACTTTGATGAATGAGAGTCTTGTGAGACATAATTCAAAGTTCCACTTCTGTCCCTCTTTTATTCCTTCAATTTCATGCTCCCCCCTCTCTCTTTCTCTCCATCTTTCTTTTCCTCTATTGAAGCATCCTTCCAAGCTTCTTATCCAAGGCTTGTCTTGGTGGTGAAGCTTCTTCTTCCATGGCTTATTCCCTAGTGGATGGCGCCTCCTCTCACCTCTTCTTCAACCTTTGTCATTCTTGACTCCATTTCATTGAAGCGCATATCCACTTGCATTTCCAAAGTGTCAAACCTCTCACCAACAAAGGTTTTAAGACCATCAAACTTTTCCAAAATCTTCGAAAGAAGAGATGAATCTTCTCCCTCATGTCCTTCTTCACCATCATTTCTAGCACCCTTCTTTATCCAAGAGCCATCATGCTCCTTAATATAACCAAAGGATGCTATGACTCTAGTGCCTATAAGGAATGATCTCTTGATTGGAACATAGGGTTCAAAATCAAGAAGGATGTTGAAGTGTTGAAGGAAAAGGGTAACAAGATGAGGATAAGGCAATGGGGCATTCAATCGCAATGCCTTATGCATGTGATATCTAACAAGGTGTGCCCAATCAATTTGTAAACCTTTATGAAAGGCCCACATGACAATGGGATCTTCTTCAGAAACCTGGGCAAGGTTTGAAGATCTAGGAAGCAAAATGCGAACAATAAGGTAATGGAGGATGCAACTTTCAAAAGCCAATGAACCGGCAAGAAGCCTTCTGGTTATATTCGCTTGGTTGATGCAAACCAACCGGCGGGCATCATGCACAGAAAAATCAAATTTCCAATCATCAATCAGTGCACCTTCAAAAGGCACACCTTCACTAGGCAATTTTGTTAAATCATAAAATAGGGATTGGTCAATGACCATCTTAATCCCATAAACCTCAGACATTAGGGTACCTTCATGGATTTCTAAATTAGAATAGAAAGCTTTGACTAGTTCAGAATAAACAGGTAATTTCAGAGACATGAATGGAATAAGATTGGAGTTTTCTAATGCTTGAAAGCATTCAAAAATCTAATTTGAGAAGAACTCCATATCTATGAATTTTGGGTCTATAATGGAACAAGAGGAAAAGAGGTTTGTGTACCATATACGCTGTTCCTCTGATGAGAACAATGGTCCAGAGGGAATGAAGGGAGGAATTGGGGTTTCCTGTGACCCGGAATGCCGCTGACTTCGACTTGAAGTGCCTTTCCGCTTCTTCGATGGTTCCACCATTTGAGGAGTTTTTTCAAGATTTCAATCAGTTCAAATGAAAATGAGTGAAAAAAGATGAAGTTTGGGCTTTGTGGGGAGTGATTTGGACAAGAATTGAGTGAGATATGGCTGGAAGAAAATTTGGGGGTAAGGGTTTTCGAGAGAGAGAAGAGTTGCAGGTTTCAAGGACGCGTTGTAATCGATTACACAAAAATGGTAATCGATTACCCGAGAGCAACATTGCCAGAAACAACTGCTTGTAATCAATTACACTATTATGGTAATCGATTACCAGTGGTTATTTTAGCTAGAAAACAAAAACAAAAGGCTTTCTAGGAGAGAAGAAGTTTTGAGTTACTATCAAAATATTTTTTTATGAAAAATATATTTGAAAATACTTTATGAATAATTCTCAATCATGTAATTCACATATCATATCATGCAAAAACATTAAAACATGAAGAAAATCAATTTTATCAAAAACAATCAAAACACAAGTATGAAGAATATTGATTTTACTTAAATATATGAATGAATATTTAATGCAAATAAGATGAAATCAATCAAGCAAATATACTCATGATTTCAAACAATCAAAAGACAAACAAATAAAGAATTGTTAGTCATCATAATCAAATTGTTTGAATAAAAATTTCAACTTTAAGAGAAATTTTAATAAGATAATGGTTTTGATATTACCTTTTTCAGGATTGAAGTGTCTAGATCTTCAAAGATGAGGATCATGCTTTTTCTCCTTGTTTTTCTTCCTTGAGAGATGTTCTCGTCACTTTCATAATCTTGGGTTAGAAGATTAATCTCTTTTTCTGAACCATCGGATGAATCATTGTCATCCCATGCAATGTATGCTTTCTTAGTTCTTCTTTCGTCAAATCTTTTCTTGTCACTTTTCTCCGACCATTCTTCATTTGACGGATAGTTGGCCTTGATGTGACCAATTTGGTTGCATTTGTAACACCTAAGGACTTGAGAATCATCGTGTGATTTTCTTCCATTATTGAAATTCTGACGCCTGTCAATTCTTCTTTTATTGATGTATTTCTGAAAGTTCTTAACAAAGAAGGAAAAATCTTCTTCATCATCTGAATCTTCTTCTTCGTTTTCTTCTTGTATTGAAGATGAGACTTTAAGGGCTACGCTTCTCTTCTCTTTGTCATTTTCTTCATTCTGATTGAGGCGTTGAAGTTCCATCTCGTGTTCCTGTAATTTACCAAATAAAGTGGCAAGAGACATGGAAGAAAGGTCTTTACTTTCAGAAATAGCAGTTACCTTGGGTTGTCACTCCCTACTTAAACATCTTAAGACTTTATTAATTAAATCCTCATTAGGAAAGATTTTTCCTAAAGATGCAAGATGGTTTACTATATGTGTAAATCTTTTTTGCAAACTATGGATATTTTCATTTGGGTTCATCCTAAATAATTCATATTCATGGGTAAGGGTATTTATTCTAGACCTTTTTACATCTGTGGTTCCTTCATGGGTTAACTGGAGAGTATCCCACATATCCTTGGCATTAGTACAATTTGACACTCTAAAGTACTCATCTATTCCTAGGGCTGAAGTGATGATGTTTTTGGCTTTGAGATCGTACTGGATTTTTCTCCTATCTTCTTCTGTCCACTTAACTCTAGGTTTTTGGGTTGTAGTGCTTGCGCTTACATCTACTATAGTGGGTATGTGTGGTCCTAATTCTATTGCTTCCAAAAATATTTAGATCTATGGCTTCAATGAATATCTGCATGCAGGTTTTCCAATAATGGTAACCCTCACCATTGAAAATGGGTGGTCTGTGAATGGAATTTCCTTCAGGAAACAGGGAATCTGAGGAGGCCATCTATCTTGAAGTGGTTAGACTTTCTACAAGATACCTGCTCTGATACCACTTGTTGGATCGAGTGGCCTCATAATAATTAAGAAGGGGGGGTGAATTAATTATTCCTAAACCTTTACTAATTAAATAATTACTCTTCTAAGGCTTTTACTACGTTGTTAAGAGAATAAGGAGTAGAAGAGAAACTTAACAGAAAGTAAAAGCGGAAATTAAATGCACAGCGGAAATCTAAAGAGTAGGGAAGAAGAAGACAAACACACAAGAGTTTTTATACTGGTTCGGCAACAACCCGTGCCTACATCCAGTCCCTAAGCGACCTGTGGTCCATGGGATTTCTTTCAACGTTGTAAAAATCCTTTTACAAGCAAAGATCCACAAGGGATGTACCCTCCCTTGTTCTCTTTGAACCTAGTGGATGTACCCTCCACTAGAACTGATCCACAAGAGATGTATGTCATACCCTAATTTCGTCCGGGGACCATCCGTTGTTGGGATGCGACCCTCGTTTGACCACTTCGAGGTATTTGGCACCCATCGTTAGGCAATTTGTGAAGTTCCGAGGCATGCCGGAAGCCAAAAGAAAAGCGTTGTAGCACAATCCGTGAAGTTTCGTGACATGCTGGGAATTAAAAGGAAGTGTTAGTGCGCAATCCGTAAAGTTCCGTAACGTTCCGGAAGGCAAAAAAGGGATGATTACGTAATCCGTAAGGTTCTGCAACATTACGGAAAGAAAACAAGTATCGTTACGAAATTCGTAAGTTTCCGTAACTTTAAGGAAAAAGAATCACCAAAAAAAGGCAGGCGGTGTGTATTTAGTAAAAATGGGGGTTGAAATAGCAACCAGGCCCACTTGGGCCTTCCAAGATGTTCCTCCAGAAGCCGGTTGCTTCTGGAGGAAGCAACTTAGCTCGCCTGGGCGAGTTGGGTGGCAAACATCTCCTTCCTTTTTATATAAATAGGGGAAGGAGGGAAGAACAAAAATGTTCAACCCTCCTGGTATTTCGAGATCACTTGAAATTAGTGAAAAAAATTGTTTCCATGAAGAAAATCCAAGCCGAGGCGCTTCCGTAACATTTCCGTGGATGATTTCGCGAAGATTTTCAACCGTTCTTCGACGTTCTTCGTTCGTTCTTCGGTCTTCAACTGGTAAGTTCCCGAAATTGAACTTTTCAATTCATTCTATGTACCCTTAGTGGTCCTCATTTGTTTCACGTGCTTTTATTTTCATTTCATTTACTTTCCGTACCCTCTTTTGACGTGCTTTAGTCATTTACTTAAGTCATTTTCTCCCCTAATCAAAAATAAAATAAATTTCCACCGATCATTTGAATTGTAACATCCATTAATTTCTGTTGAAATGAAATCCGACCATTCGGTCATGCCGTAACCACGTTAAAAATCAAAAAGAGGAAAAAATAATAATATAATAATCAAAAATATCTTTTAGTAAAATAAATCCAAAAAAATCAATCGGACGTTTTTCTTTGGGATTTCTCTTTCTTAATTAAATCGACTAATAACCAAAGTGAAACTAAGGCTAAAATCAATTTATAAACCAAACTTTTTGTCATCGCCTAAAAAAGCCATTTTCAAAGGTCCAACGCCTTGAAATGGTCTTTTCCGCTTTTATTGGTTAAGTGTAGATTTTTAAAAGGCCTCAAATCAATATGTAACTTTGTTACCTCTTTCAAAAATAAAGAAATCATTAATGGTCCAATGCCTTAATGTTTTCTCACTTTTCAAAAGAATCGAAGGATTGTCTAATGGTCCAACGCCTTAAATGACCTTTCATTAAAAAAAAACATATCTTGCAAAAAAGGATAAAAAATAATTTAACCAAAACACTTTGTTCACAAAATAACTATGTAGGTCTGATTTTCTCATCACAATTGAGGAATATGTAGGAGCAAAGGGAAACACCCTTGTCGACCACAAAAAGATAAAAACATAAAAAGGCATAAAAAAGACATAAGAACCTAAAAAGGGAAAAGAATATAAATTGAACTCATATTTTCTCATTTGATTAAAAGTTTGTAGATCACGTCTTTTTCGGGTTTTCCGATGTTTTCCTCAAATAAACGTTGGTGGTGACTCCGCACGTATTCCTTTCTTGGGACACGCACCCGCGAGTCACGCGTCACCCTCTCGCCGAAGGGTAGGTTGCGACAATGTACCCTCTCTTGTTCTCAGTCAGAAACCCAAGTAGATGTACCCTCTTCTTGTACCACAATGGATGTACCCTCCAATGTGTTAAGACAAAGATCTCAGGCGGTTAAACCTTTGATACTTTGTGAATGGGGATACAAAAGAATTCTTAGGCGGTTAGTCCTTTGAACACTTTTGTATAAGGGAATGGGAAGAATCAAAAGAATTCTCAGACTGTGTCGTTTTGAATTCTTTGACAAGGGAGAAGGGAGACACAAAAGAATTCAGGCGGTAAGTCCTTTGTTCTTTCGGAAAAGGGAGAAGAGAGAGACAAAAAGAATTCAAGCGGTTAGTCCTTGGTGAATTCTTTTTGGCAAAGGGAGAAGGGAATGAAAAGATGAATAGTACACGTTTTCAAGGTTTAGAAAAACCAGAAAACTTTAGAAAGCTTTTGGTACAAAGAAGAATAAGAAGTTCAAAGAGATTCAAGGCTTATAAAGAATTGTAAGAGATTGATTGGAAAAGTATTCAAGATTTTTGAAATGCAAAACAAAGCCTTGCTTTTATAGACTCTTCATGTCTGGTCAAGACAACCATTAGAAGAGTTATGACTTTTAGAAAAACTTAAAAATCATTTTGAAAAAGTCAAAAACTATTTGAAGAGTTACATCTTTTGATTTTATTCAGAAACAATCACTGGTAATCGATTACCAAATCAGTGTAATCGATTACACAAAGCTTTTATGTGATAGGATGTGACTCTTCACATTTGAATTTGAATTTCAACGTTCAAAGGCACTGGTAATCGATTACCAAAACATTGTAATCGATTATAGCTTTTTGAAATTAATTGGAACGTTGTAAATTCAATTTGAAAACTTTTTCAAAACAATTTTGCTACTGGTAATCGATTCCAACAATTTGGTAATCGATTACAAGAGAGTAAAAACTCTTTGGTAAACATGTTTTGTGAAAAATCATGTGCTACTCAATTTTTGAGAAAAACTTTTCATACTTATCTTGACTAAGCCTTCTCTTGATTCTTGAATCTTGAGTCTTGAATCTTGATCTTGATTCTTGAGATCTTGAACCTTGAATCTTGATTCTTGACTCTAAACTTTCTTCTTGAGTTTTGAATTCTTCTTGATTCTTATCTTGAACTCTTGAATTGTTCTTGATTCACTTGAGTTGTTCTTTGATTGATCTTCGAGCTTTTTGTCATCACCTTTGTCATCATCTTTTGTTATCATCATTGTTATCATCAAAACACCTTTGAATCACCTTTGATTCATCATGAAGCTTTGCTTCTATAGTATTGGCTCTCCTAGCTACCCCAAGTGCTAAGCATAATATCATTTGACGATATCGGCATTCACGGGTGAAGGCAACTCTTCATAGTCCATGATGGCAAGCACCAGTGCTCTTTCTGAGAATGCTTTCTTCATGATGAAAGGTCCTTCATAGTTCGGAGCCCACTTTCCCATATTGTCTTTTAGGGCATGGAATACTTTCTTCAAGACAAGATCCCCTTCATTGAATTTGCACCGGTGTACCTTCTTGTCGAAATGATTCTTCACCCGTCTTTGATACAAGCGCCCATGGCTCATAGCTGCCAATCTCTTGCCTTCTATAAGATTGAGTTGATCGAAGCACGCTTGGGCCCACTTCGAATCTTTCAACTTGGACTCTGCCAAAATCCTTAAAGAGAGGACCTCTTGTCGCAACCTACCCTTTTGCGGGCGAGCGAGGCGAGGCTCACGGGTGCGTCTTCCAAAGGAGGAAAATGCGCGGAGTCTCCACCAACTTTTATTTGCGGAAAACATCGGAAAAACCGAAGGAAACCGGTCATGAATAATATTCTAGATTCGGGAGTTGTATTTACGTTTGAGGAAGGTATTAGCACCTCTCACGTTTGTCCCAAAGGACAACAACCTTAAATTAGAATTCTGTAATATTGCGTATCTAAAATTTTATTTCTTTTTTATTTTTGAGGTCGACAAAAGTGGGGCTCTTGCTCCTACGTACCCTCCATCGAAGAGGAAATCAGACCTACGTAGTTCTTTCTTAAGGGCAAATCAAGCGATTCTTTTTACTTGGAAGGTGGTCCTTTTAAGGTGTTGGACCTTAAAATGACCCATTTTTACTTGGTGAGAAAAACTGAGGTGTCGAACCTTAAAATCCTTTTTTAGTCATTTTTTGTGGATGAGCTTGACTTTGCGAGTTGATTTTAGCCTTAGTTTCACTTTAGTTATTAGTCAATTCAATTAAGAAAGAGAAATCCCAAAGAGAAACGTCCGATTGATTTTTTTGGTTTATTTTAGTAAAAGATATTTTTTATTATTATATTATTATTTTACCTCTTTTTGGTTTCCAACGTGGTTACGGCATGACCGAACGGTCGGATTTCATTTTAACAAAAATTAACGGATATTACAATTCAAATGATCGGTGGAAATTTATTTTATTTTTTTGATTTGGCGAGAAAATGACTTAAGTAAATGACTAAAGCACGTCAAAAGGGGGTACGGAAAGTAAATGAAACGAGACTAAAAGTACGCGAAACAAATGGGGACCACCAAGGGTACATAGAATGAATTGAAAAGTTCGATTTCAGGAACTTACCGGTTGAAGACCGAAGAACTACGAAGAACGAACGACGAACAATGAAGAACGGTTGAAAATCTTCGCGAAATCACCCACGGAAACGTTACGGAAGCGGCTCGGCTTAGATTTTCTTCACGGAAACAATTTTCCTCACTAATTTAAAGTGATTACGAAGTACCACAAGGGCTGAACCCTTTTCTTCTTCACTCCTCCCTCTATTTATAGGAAAATAGGGGAGGAGCTTGCCACCCAGCTCGCCCAGGCGAGCCAGGTTGCTTCCTCTAGAAGCAACCGCCTTCTAGAGGAACATCTTGGAAAGCCCAAGTGGGCCTGGTTGCTATTTGCCCCCCCTTTTTACTAAATACACCCCCTTTTCTTTTTTTGGTGATTCTTTTTCCATAACGTTACGAAACTTTACGAATTTTGTAACGATACTTGTTTTCTTTCCGTAAGGTTACGGAACCTTACGGGTCATGTAATTACTCCTTTTTTAGCTTTCGAAATGTTACGGAAACTCACAGATTGCGTAACAATACATACCTTTTATCGTAGATAAGAGGAAAGCAAAGATAAAACATTGATTTCGTCCTTCTTTGCCCTTTCCATGATTAGTCTATGACGACTCCCATCCCTCTTTCTGCTTTCTCTGCACAACACAAAACAAACACAAACAACAAAACACACCAATAACATAATATATACGTATACCCATGTTTGGCGAAGGAACCAATCAGGAAAATAACAAAAAAAAATCATATTTTCCAGTCACCGGGGACTCCGTGCTTGATGACGAAGGACGCATGAACAGCGCTAGGCAATCAATTCATGGGGCTCCGAATAGGATGGTGGAGGATACACGAACATCGATACACAATCAATTCGTATGACTCCGAACTCGATGGTGGAGGATGCATGAATGACAAGCAATTCATGGGGCTCCAGATAAGATTTGAGGGTGGAGGATAGACGAACAGCACTAGGCAATCAATTCGTGGGGCTCCAGACTCGATGGTGGAGGATGCATGAATGACAAGCAACTCATGGGGCTCCAGATAAGATTTGAGGATGGAGGATAGACGAACAGCGCTAGGCAATCAATTCGTGGGGCTTCAGACTCAATGGTTGAGGATGCATCAATGACAAGCAATTCATGGGGCTTTAGATAAGATTTGAAGGTGGAGGATAGACGAACAGTGCTAGGCAATCAATTTGTGGGGCTCCAGACTCAATGGTGGAGGATGCATGAATGATAAGCAATTCATGGGGCTCCGAATAAGATTTGAGGGTGGAGGATAGACAAACAACGCTAGGCAATCAATTCATGGGGCTCCAGACTCGATAGTGGAGGATGCATGAATGACAAGCAATTCATGGGGCTCTGGATAAGATTTGAGGGTGGAGGATAGACGAACAGTGCTAGGCAATCAATTCGTGGGGCTCCAGACTCGATGGTGGAGGATGCATGAATGACAAGCAATTCATGGGGCTCCGGATAAGATTTGAGGGTGGAGGATAGACGAACAACGCTAGGCAATCAATTCGTGGGGCTCCAGACTCGATGGAGGAGATTTTAAAGGATACTGGGCTGCTTCGCAGCGACACTTTCCGTTTGTCCCAGGCTAAGCAAAGGATGACGACCTATTGGTCGTGACCCTAGCCTCTCCTTGCGCCCGTCCCTAAGTACCTGAAAGTAGGAAACAACAATGTGTGGCAAATCGTGACCGCGTCGTCGTCTTACCTTGTTTGGTTTCTGCCTTTGACCTTGTCTCGACCTCTGACAGTTGCCTAAGATGATTCTGCCCCTGTTTATCACAAATTATGCATGCGTGTGCATATGCATGAGTGTTTTCAAATGCAATAATCTTCTTAGTGAAAGCTGGTTAGGTTCAATTTTAATTAAGCGCTTGGGGCACCCCATGAACTGAGCGAAAGGGCTCAGGTTATTACAAACTGCACATGGTTTAAAACCAAAGTGAGGACTGAAGCCTCAGACCCATGTTCTCTTCTTTAAAAGAACTGTGATGAGACAATTACAGCGGACAGGAATCCCTGGAGGAAACCAAAAAGAACACACAACCACAAAAATAAAAAGAACATGCAGCGGTTTCCTCAATTGCCCCAGATTTCAAGCGTAATATCGCTTAACAACATCGGAGTTCACGGGCGAGGGTAGCTCCTCACCATCGATGTTGGTGAGCACCAGAGCCCCCCCAGTAAAATCCCTTTTCACAACGAAAGGTCCTTCGTAATTCGGGGCCCACTTCCCTCGATTATCTATAACAGCGTGGGATATCTTTTTTAGGACAAGGTCCCCCTGATTGAACTTGCATGGGTGTACCTTCTTGTCAAACGCGTTCTTTATCCTTTGTTGATACAGGCTCCCATGGCTCATGGTCGTCAAACGCTTACCTTCAATAAGGTTGAGTTGGTCGTAGCGTGTTTGAGCCCACTCTATTCCTTCTAGGCCCGATTCCGCTAGTATCTTCTGGGAAGGGACCTCTACCTCAAATGGGAGTACCGCTTCCATCCCATAAACCAAGGAATACGGCGTTGCCCCAGTAGAAGTTCGTACCGAGGTTCAATATCCATGCAGGGCAAAAGGCAACATCTCATTCCAATCTTTGTATGACACCGTCATCTTCTGAATAATCTTCTTAATGTTTTTATTTGCAGCCTCTTCAGCCCCACTCATCTTAGGCCGATAGGGGGTGGAGTTATGATGCTGGATCTTGAAATCCACGCACATTTCCTGCATCATTTTGTTGTTCAAATTGGTGCCATTGTCAGTAATGATCTTCCTGGGGAGTCTGTAACGACAAATCAGTTCCTTCTTTATGAATCTGACCACCACACTCCTCGTGACATTGGTATAAGAAGCCGCTTCGACCCATTTGGTGAAATAATCTATCGCCACGAGAATGAAGCGATGATCGTTCGAAGCTTTGGGTTCGATGGCCCCAATGACATCTATCCCCCACATGGAAAAAGGCCAAGGGGCGGACATGACATTCAGAGGATGTGGCGGAACATTGACATTGTCTGCGTACGCTTGACATTTATGGCATTTCCTTACATGGGCGCAGCAATCGCTTTCCATAGTGAGCCAGTAATAACCTACTCTAAGGATCTTCCTGGCCATAGCATGCCCATTGGCATGTGTCCCAATTGAACCCCCGTGGATTTCCTCAATCATGTAGTTCGCCTCTTTGGCATCTACGCATCACAGGAGGGTCATGTCTTGGTTTTGTTTGTACAGGATGGTACCACTCACAAAGAAACCAGTAGCCAACCTCCTTAATGTTCTTTTGTCATTGTCGGAAATCCCTGGTGGATATTCTTTGTTCTCGACATACTATTTGATGTCGAAAAACTATGGTTTCCCATCTCGCTCTTCCTCTATCGCACAACAATGTGTCGGCTTGCCCCGAGATCTGAATTCAATGTACGACAGATCCCCGTGTGGGGCAAGTTGAAACATGGATGCCAAGGTGGCCAATGCATCGGCCATTTGGTTATCTTCCCGAGGTATGTGGTGGAAAGAAATGTCGTCAAAGAATTCGGCTAACTTCAAGATATGAGTTTGATAGAGTATCAACTTTTGATCCCTAGTTTCCCATTCTCCTCTCAACTGGCGTATTACCAAAGCCGAGTCTCCATACACTTTGAGTAGCTTCACGTCAAAATCAATGGCCGCTTGAATCCCAAGGGCGCACGCTTCATATTTGGCCATATTGTTGGTACAATCGAAAGCTAGCCTGGTCGTGAAAGGAATACATTGATCATCTGGGGATACAAGGACTGCCCCTACTCCATGGCCCAAAGCATTGGATGCCCCATCGAAACAAACAATCCATTTGTCTCTATCCTCGTGCATCCGCTTCTCTTCGAATAGGGCCATGATGTCTTCATCCGGGAACTCAGGGTGCATCGGCCGGTAGTCTTGGAGGGGTTGTTGGGCCAAATAATCTGCCAAGGCGCTCCCCTTTATCGCCTTTTGGGTGACGTACACAATATCAAATTCAAATAGTAGTACCTGCCACCTAGCGATTCGTCTCGTGAGGGCCAGTTTCTCAAAGATGTATTTCACGGGATCCATTTTGGTAATAAGCCACGTGGTATGACTGAGCATGTACTACCTAAGACGATGTGACGCCTATACCAAGGCGTAGCACGTCCTTTCCAACATTGAGTAATTCATCTCACAGGCGGTAAACTTCTTGCTTAAATAGTAAATGGCTTGTTCCTTTTTTCCAGAGTCATCGTGCTAACCCAACACGCACCCCACAGACTCGTCTAACACAGTCATGTATAGGAAAAGAGGTCTTCCTGTTACAGGTGGCATGAGCACCGGGGGATTTGCGAGGCTCTGTTTGATTTTTTCGAAGGCCTCTTGGCAGTCGCTGTTCCACAGGACCGCCTGGTTCTTATGCAATAGTTTGAAGATGGGCTCGCAGGTAGGGGTGAGTTGCGAGATAAATCTCACGATGTAATTCAACCTGCCCAGAAAACCTCGAACCTGCTTCTCCGTGTGTGGCTCTGGCATTTCAAGAACGACCTTCACTTTCTCGGGATCTATCTCTATCCCTTTCTAGCTCACGATAAATCCCATTAACTTCCCCGATTTCACCCCGAAGGTGCACTTGGCAGGGTTTAGTTTTAGTTGGTATTTCCACAGCCTTCCAAATAGCTTATGCAGATTGACGAGGTGTTCGTCCTTGGTCCGAGATTTGTCAATCATGTCATCTACATAGACTTCTATCTCTTTATGCATCATGTCGTGGAACAACGCTACCATGGCACGCTGATAGGTTGCCCCAGCAATTTTCAGGCCAAAGGCCATCACTTTGTAGCAGAATGTTCCCCATAGGGTGACGAAAGTAGTCTTCTCCACATCTTTGGATGCCATCTTTATCTGATTATACCTTGAGAAACCATCCATAAAGGAGAAAAGGGCAAACTTGGTTGTATTATCTACCAGTATATCAATGTGTGGTAAGGGAAAATTGTCTTTGGGACTGGCTCGGTTTAAGTCCCAATAGTTTACGCACATTTGCACTTTGCCGTCAATTTTTGGGACCGGGACAATGTTGGCTACCCACTCTGGGTATCGAGCTACAGCCAAGAAACCCGCATCGAACTACTTTCTCACTTCTTTAATTTTCAAAGACATTTCGGGTCTCATCCTTCGTAGTTTTTGCTTAACCGGGGAAGACCCAGGATTCAATGGCAACTTATGCAGCACAATGTTGAGGTCCAGACCTGGCATGTCTTGGTATGACCACTCAAAGATGTCTTGATATTCCTCAAATTCTTCAACAGTCGGTACTATTTGGAAGTCCCCAAACGTGAAGCATCTCAACGGCTGGTCATAGTATTGGGCGAGGCATACAACGGCTTTCGTAAATATCTCTGCTGTGGTCAAATCTAAAATCTTTCCGTACACTTTGCGGAAGGCTTGCCTTTGGAGGGGTCCCATCAACCATCCCAACTCCTTTAGGCTGGTGACATCTAGGCCCTTAATCTTGACTTGATAGAATCTTTTTCCGTTTTGATTTGTCCCCATCATTTACCTAAAAATGGGTGAATCAAGGCTCTGATATGAATGATGCAATGCGCATGCATGAAACGAAAAGAAAAACAAGGGGTAATTTACATATACGAGACCGAAAAAGATCCATCTTTTTAATACTACGTTCTAGGCATTGCGGCCCCCCAACGTATGTATTAAAAAGTGACGCATTACTCTAGAGAGACAAAATATCACTAGCTATACAGCAAAACTATAATTTATGTGCTATTTGCAGAAGAATGCATGAGAACAAATGGCACATAGCGTGTTTGCTCCATGCCCCTATTTGGGGACCTATAGGATAATATCTAGGGTTCTCTAATAACTACTCCCAACGATCCATATCTCACATGGCTGTTTTCTAGAGGTATCATCACTCAAGATAATAATATTGCGGCGGTATGGAATACCAGCGGCAACACATTATAAAGAGAGAAAGCTCTAGACGAGGTTTCACTATTATCTAGCAAGTCGGAGACCTAGCATGACCACAGATTCACCTCCACTCCTTAAATTCCCATGGACCCGAGTATAGGGCCCCTTTTTCCTCAAGCCCGTGGGTGCTTAGAATGCAGTGTAAAAATGTGGGAAAGACAACATTTATTATATTTACACAATTCAAAATAAATGCACACACAAAGTTTCACAATTCCACAATTTCCTAAAATAGGCCTAACTCACAAAAACAGTCCCCAGTGGAGTCGCCAACTGTTGCAACCTACCCTTTTGCGGGCAAGCGAGGCGAGGCTCACGGGTGCGTCTTCCAAAGGAGGAAAATGCGCGGAGTCGCCACCAACGTTTATTTGTGGAAAACGTCGGAAAAACCTAAGGAAACCGGTCATGAAGAATATTCCAAAATCGGGAGTTGTATTTACGTTTGAGGAAGGTATTAGCACCTCTCACGTTTGTCCCAAAGGACAACAGCCTTAGATTAGGATTGTGTGAAATTATGTATTTAAACCTTATATTTCTTTTTATTTTTTTGAGGTCGACAAAAGAGGGGCTCTTGCTCCTACGTACCCCCATCAAGAGGAAATCAGACCTACGTAATTCTTTCTAAAGGGGAAATCAAGCGATTCTTTTTACTTGGAAGGAGATCTTTTTAAGGCGTTGGACCTTAAAATGACCCATTTTTACTTGGTGAGAAAAACTGAGGTATCGAACCTTAAAATCCTTTTTTGTGATTTTTTGTGGACGAGCTTGACTTTGCGAGTTGATTTTAGCCTTAGTTTCACTTTAGTTATTAGTCAATTCAATTAAGAAAAAGAAATCCCAAAGAGAAACGTCCGATTGATTTTTTTGGTTTATTTTAATAAATGATCTTTTTTTTATTATTATATTATTATTTTACCTCTTTTTGGTTTCCAAAGTGGTTACGGCATGACCGAACAGTCGGATTTCATTTTAATAGAAATTAACGGATATTACAATACAAATGATCGGTGGAAATTTATTTTATTTTTTGATTAGGCGAGAAAATGACTTAAGTAAATGACTAAAGCACGTCAAAAGGGGGTACAAAAAGTAAATGAAACGAGAATAAAAGTACGCGAAACAAATGGGGACCACCAAGGGTACATAGAATGAATTGAAAAGTTTGATTTCGGGAACTTACCGGTTGAAGACTGAAGAACGACGAAGAATGAACGACGAACGATGAAGAACGGTTGAAAATCTTCGCCAAATCACCTACTGAAACGTTACGGACGTGCCTCGGCTTGGATTTTCTTCATGGAAACAATTTTCCTCACTAATTTTAAGTGATTACGAAGTACCAGAAGGGCTGAACCCTTTTCTTCTTCACTCCTCCCTCTATTTATAGGAAAATAGGGGAGGAGCTTGCCACCCAGCTCGCCCATGCGAGCCAGGTTGCTTCCTCCAGAAGCGACCGCCTTCTGGAGGAACATCTTGGAAGGCCCAAGTGGGTCTGGTTGCTATTTTGCACCCCCTTTTTACTAAATACACCCCTTTGCTTTTTTTGGTGATTATGGTTCCGTAATGTTACGAAACTTTACAAATTTCATAACGATACTTGTTTTCTTTCCGTAAGGTTATGGAACCTTACGGGTCATGTAATTTCTCCTTTTTTAGCTTTCAGAATGTTACAGAAACTCACGGATTGCGTAGCAATACTTCATTTTGATTTCCAGCATGTTACAGAATTTCACGGATTGCGTAACAATGCTTCCTTTTGATTTCCGGCATGTCTCGAAACTTCACGTATTGTGCAACAAAGGGTGCCAAGTACCTCGAAGCGGTCAAACAAAGTTTACATGCCATGACACAATGGTCCCCGGACAAAATTAGGGTATGACACCTCTATTTCAAATGACAGTACGACTTCCATTCCGTATACCAACAAAAACGGAGTTTCCCCAGTTGATGTGCGCACTGAGGTCCGGTAACCATGCAGCGCAAAAGGGAGCATCTTGTGCCAATCTTTGTATGACACAGTCATCTTCAAAATGATCTTCTTGATGGCTGCCTCAACTGCCCCATTCATCTTTGGCCGGTAAGGCATGGAATTGTGGTGTTGGATCTTGAAATCCTCACACATTTCCTTCATCATCTTGTTATTCAGGCTGGTGGCATTGTCCGTGATAATTTTCCAGGGCAACCCATATTAGCATATTATCTCCTTTTTGATGAATCTAACCACTACGCCCCTCGTCACGCTGGAGTATGAAGCAACTTCAACCCATTTGGTGAAGTAGTTGATCGCAACCAAGATGAAGCGATGTACGTTCGAAGACCTGGGCTTAATGGCTCTGATTACATCTATTCCCCACATAGAGAAAGGCCAGGGTGTTGCCAATACGTTCAAAGGCATGGGCGGAACATTGACATTGTCCGCGAATGCCTGGGACTTGTGGCATTTTCTCACATGGATGCAACAGTTGTTTTCCATGGTGAGCTAATAATAGCCTGCTTTTAGAATCTTCCTGGCTATGGCATGCCCATTAGCATGCATCCAAAGGACCCTTTATGCACCTCCATGAGCATTCGCTCGGCTTCCTTAGCGTCTACACATCGGAGCAAAACCATATCATGATTTCTCTTGTATAGGATACCTCCGCTTAAAAAGAAACTAGCTGCCAACCTTTGCAACATCCTCTTGTCGTTGTCAGAAGCCCCCTATGGATACTCCTTATACTCTACGTACCGCTTGATGGCGAAGTACCACGGATTACTTTCTTATTCCTCTTCGATCAAGCAGCAATGTGCTGGCTTTCCATGACATCGGAACTTGATGCATGGCAAGTCTCCGTGTGGGGTTAATTGAAACATGGATGCCAGAGTGGCAAGTGCATCCGCCATCTGATTTTCCTCTTTGGGAAAGTGGTGGAAGGAGACATCGTCAAAGAACTTGGCCAGTTTCTTGATGTAGGCCTGATAGGGTATCAATTTGTGATCCCTAGTTTCCCATTCTCCCCTTAGCTGGTGAATTACCAAGACCGAGTCTCTGAACACTTTGAGAAATTTGGCGTTAAAGTTAATTGCCGCTTGGATTACGAGGGTGCATGCCTCGTATTCAGCCATATTATTCGTGCAATTGAAACCCAATCTTGTCGTGAAGGGGGTGCATTGATTGTTGGGAGAGCCCAAAGCCGACCTAACCTCGTGGCCTAAGGCGTTGGACGTGTCGTTGAATCACACGGTCCACTTATTCCTATCCTCATCCTCCACCTCCTCCTCTAAAAAAGCCATGATGTCTTCATCTGGAAACTCTAGATGCATAGGTTGGAAGTCGTTAAGGGGCTGTGTTAAATTTCCCCTACAGTTACTTTTTGGTCCAATTTCTCTTCATACAAATATGTTCAAGGGAAATCCGATTCGTCGGAAAGCACACCGGATCGTCAAGTATGTAAAATTAAAACGGATGAATCCGAGTATCGAACACAGGGAACTTGTATTAGACAGAGTTAAGTTTAGAAATAAGGCATTGTTGAAAGAAACATTGATAATGGATGGTTTAGAACATAATTAAACTAAGTCTAGGCTAAAAATAGCAAATATGCAAGTAAATAAAATTGACAGCAGTAGGTAAAAGTCTTGGGTCTTTCTTACAAACAAGCTGATGTATATAAAGATGTTTCTCTAATCAATCATGCTTTTGTGTTCTATGTTGTAGCCTAAATTACTAAACCTCAATCCCTAGTTAGGATGAATCAATCCAAGCTTCATCCTCAAATCCCTCTTGTTGGACTAGACTCAGCTTAAATAGCTTACTGTCACACCCTAATTTCGTCCAGGGACCATTGTTTCATGGCATGTAACCTTTGTTTGACCGCTTTGAGGTACTTGGCACCCTTTGTTACGCAATCCGTGAAATTCCGTAACATGCCGGAAATCAAAAGGAAGTATTGTTACGCAATCCGTGAGTTTCCGTAACATTTCGAACGCTAAAAAAGGAGTAATTACATGACCCGTAAGGTTCCGTAACCTTACAGAAAGAAAACAAGTATCGTTACAAAATTCGTAAAGTTTCGTAACGTTATGGAAATAGAATCACCAAAAAAAGCAAAAGGGGTGTATTTAGTAAAAAAGGGGTGCAAATAGCAACCAGGCCCACTTGGGCCTTCCAAGATGTTCCTCCAGAAGGCGGTTGCTGCGGGAGGAAGCAACTCGCCTGGGCGAGCTGGGTGGCAAGCTCCTCCCCTATTTTCCTATAAATAGAGGGAGGAGTGAAGAAGAAAATGGTTCAGCCCTTCTGGTACTTCGTAATCACTTTAAATTAGTGAGAAAAATTGTTTCCGTGAAGAAAATCCAAGTCGAGGCGCTTCCGTAACGTTTTCGTGGGTGATTTCGCGAAGATTTTCAACCGTTCTTCGTCGTTCGTTGTTCGTTCTTTGACGTTCTTCGGTCTTCAACCGGTAAGTTCCCAAAATCAAACTTTTCAATTCATTCTATGTACCCTTAGTGGTCCCCATTTGTTTCGCGTACTTTTATTGTCGTTTCATTTACTTTTCGTACCCCCTTTTGACATGCTTTGGTCATTTACTTAATTCATTTTCGCGCCTAATAAAAAAATAGAATAAATTTCCACCGATCATTTGATTTGTAATATCCGTTAATTTCTGTTAAAATGAAATCTGACCATTCGGTCATGCCGTAACCACGTTGGAAACCAAAAAGAGGTAAAATAATAATATAATAATAAAAAATATCTCTTAGTAAAATAAACCAAAAAAATCAATCGGACGTTTCTCTTTGGGATTTCTCTTTCTTAATTGAATTGGCTAATAACTAAAGTGAAACTAAGGCTAAAATCAACTCGCAAAGTCAAGCTCGTCCGCAAAAAATCACAAAAAAGGATTTTAAGGTTCGATACCTCAGTTTTTCTCACCAAGTAAAAATGGGTCATTTTAAGGTCCAACGCCTTAAAAGGATCTCCTTCAAAGTAAAAAGAATCGCTCGATTTCCCCTTTAGAAAGAACTACGTAGGTCTGATTTCTTCTTCGATGGGGGGTACGTAGGAGCAAGAGCCCCGCTTTTGTCGACCTCAAAAAAATAAAAAGAAATAAAAGGTTTAAATACATCATTTCACACAATCCTAAACTAAGGCTGTTGTCCTTTGGGACAAACGTGAGAGATGCTAATAACTTCCTCAAACGTAAATACAACTCCCGAATCTGGAATATTCTTCATGACCGGTTTCCTTCGGTTTTCCTAACGTTTTCCACAAATAAACGTTGGTGGCGACTCCGCGCATTTTCCTCCTTTGGAAGACGCACCCGTGAGCCTCGCCTCGCTTGCCCGCAAATGGGTAGGTTGCGACAGTTGGCGACTCCACTGGGGACTGTTTTTGTGAGTTAGGCCTATTTTAGGAAATTGTGGAATTGTGAAACTTTGTGTGTGCATTTATTTTGAATTGTGTAAATATAATAAATGTTGTCTTTCCCACATTTTTACACTACATTCTAAGCACCCATGGGCTTGAGTAAAAAGGGGCCCTATACCCGGGTCCATGGGAATTTAAGGAGTGGAGGTGAATCTATGGTCATGCTAGGTCTCCGACTTGCTTGGTAATAGTGAAACCTCGTCTAGAGCTTTCTCTCTTTATAATGTGTTGCCGCTGGTATTCCATACCGCCACAATATTATTATCTTGATTGATGATACCTCTAGAAAACAGCCATGTGAGATATGGATCGTTGGGAGTAGTTATTAGAGACCCCTAGATATTATCCTATAGGTCCCCAAATAGGGGCATGGAGCAAACACGCTCTCTGGCGCCGCAATGCCTAGAACGTAGTATTAAAAAGATGGATCTTTTTCGGTCTCGTATATGTAAATTACCCCTTGTTTTTCTTTTCGTTTCATGCATGCGCATTGCATCATTCATATCAGAGCCTTGATTCACCCATTTTTAGGTAAATGATGGGGACAAATCAAAACGGAAAAAGATTCTATCAAGTCAAGATTAAGGGCCTAGATGTCACCAACCTAAAGGAGTTGGGATGGTTGATGGGACCCCTCCAAAGGCAAGCCTTCCGCAAAGTGTATAGAAAGATTTTAGATTTGACCACAGCGGAGGTATTTACGGAAGCCGTTGTATCCCTCGCCCAATACTATGACCAGCCGTTTAGATGCTTGACGTTTGGGGACTTCCAAATAGTACCGACTATTGAAGAATTTGAGGAGATATTAGGATGCCCTCTTGGGGGAAGAAAACCATATCTTTTCTCCAGGTTTCTTCCCTCCTTGAGCAAGATTGTAGCTGTGGTCAGAGATTCGGCCAGAGAGTTGGATCGTATGAAGCAAACTCGAAACGGCGTAGTGGGCCTACCGCGGAAATACTTGGAAGGCAAGGCAAGGGATATGGCGAGTCAAGAAGAGTGGGTCCCGTTTGCGGATATACTAGCTTTGCTAATCTTTGGGGTTGTCCTCTTTCCGAACGTGGACGGTTTGGTCGACCAAGCCGCAATTGATGCTTTCCTTGCATATCGCCATAGCCAGGAGAGCCCGGTGGTAGCTATCTTGGCGGACTTATTTGATACATTTGACCGAAGGTGCGAGAAGAACAGCGCACGGATGGCATCATCGGTGGTTATCATGAATGGCTAAGAGTTCATACACGAGGGTTAGATTGGCTCTCCAAGTTGAAAATTATCAATGAGGAGAACTTTGAAAGCTCCGAAAGAGGGTGAAGAAGTCCAAGCTCTAAAATCAGAGCTAGGAAAGGCAAGACTCGCAAAAAGAAAAATTCAAGTTAGTCGCTACAGACATTCAGAAAGAGTGTGCCGGATTACGAGAGGAAAATGCGACTACCGTAAGAGCCCTCGAATGAGAAACTAAGAGGGCTCGCAAGGAAGAGTATGGCCGAGATAAATTTCGAGGAGCTTTGTGGGGAAGCAACAATGAGCTCAAGCTCTGGAGAGAGGAAAGAGACCAGTCACGAGTACATGGCATGGTCTTAAAGGAGGAGTTAGCTGCTTGCTCAAGATCTAAGAGGAGTTTGGCCTAACACTTAGAAGACATGGAGCAAAGCATGCTAGCCATAATAGGGCAGTACAAAGAAGAGTTAAACCAGTCTTTGACCCATGAACAAAAGCTAGTAGTGGACTTCGCACAAGTGTATGCCGAGAAGGAAGCAAGAGGGAGGGTGATTGATGCATTGCATCAAGAAGCGACCATGTGGATGGATAGGTTCGCCTTGACCTTAAATGGAAGTCAAGACCTCCCGCGACTACTAGCCAAAGCAAAGGCCATCGCTGAAGTGTGCTCAGCCCCAGAGGAAATTCACGGGCTAATCAATTACTGTCAACACATGATAGATTTAATGACCCATATAATTAGAAACCGTTAGGTTCTGTTGTAACACTTTTGTATGATCTTGGCTAGATAAAAGCTTTTCTTCCTTTTTATAAAAAGAGAAGTTCTGAAACTCATCATGTTGTCTAAAAAGGCCTTGAGGTGGATCTAAGTGCTCTGATCATTCATTAGCATATTCATGTTTTGGTGGCATACTCACCACTGTTTGTTTCTTTAGGGAACTCACCATAACTAAAAAAGCGCAAAGGCACCCCTATAACACCCAATCCAGAAATAAGATGGATAACGAAGAGGGAGTGCAAGAATAGATGAAGGATAGGGGCATATTCTACGGACGAAAAGCTGTTAATCCATAATAGGGCAGTACAAAGAAGAGTTAAACCAATCTGGAAGCTTCCCAGATCTGGTCATGGAAAGACTTGGCAACTGCCTTCATTAGGCAGTACCAATACAACATGGATATGGCTCCTGATCGGAACCAACTTCAGAGCATGACAAAGCGGGAACATGAGTCCATTAAAGAATATGCTCAAAGGTGGAGAGACCTAGCAGCCCAAGTCGTCCCACCTATGACTGAGAGGGAAATGATCACGATTATGGTAGATACGTTGCCTACGTTCTACTACGAGAAGCTGATAAGATATATGCCGACTAACTTTGCAGACCTCGTCTTCGCCGGAGAAAGAATCAAGTCAAGACTGAGGAAAGGAAAGTTTGAATATGCCTCCAACGCTGCCCCCAACAACAATAGGAGAGCCCCAGTGGTGGGCACACGGAAAAAGGAAGGAGATACCCACGCAGTCACCACCTCCCCAACATGGATGAAAGCGCCCCAAAACACCCAAAACTCATACCAACACAACCATCCGAACTTTTCGATCAGAGCCGGAAGTTCCCTCCCAACTCAAGTTGAAGGGCCTCCCGCAACAAAAAAAACGCCTGCCCAACACACAGCTCCAGCCATTCCCCGGCTGTCGCAACGTGCCCTTTTGCGGGCGAGCGAAGGAGAGGCTCATAGGTGCGCTTTCCAAAGGAGGAAAGATGCGCGGAGTCGCCACCAACGTTTATTTGTGGAAAACGTCAGGAAAACCGAAGGAAACCGGTCAAAATGAAAATTCTAAGTTCGGGAGTTGTATTTACGTTTGAGGAAGGTATTAGCACCTCTCACGTTTGTCTCGAAGGACAACAACCTATTTTTTAGAATTGTGGAAATTGTATTACCTTAACTTTTATTTCTTTTTATTTTTTTGAGGTCGACAAAAGCGGGGCTTTTGCTCCCACGTACCCTCCATCGAAGAGGAAATCAGACCTACGTAGTTCTTTTTTATGCGTGAATCAAGTGATTGAATTTTTACTCGAGGGGTGATCATTTTAAGGCGTTGGACCTTAAAAATGATCCTTTTTACTTAGTAAGAAACTCAAATGATAAACTTTTAAAAACCTATTTTTGTGGACGAGCTTGACTAGGTGAGTTTGATTTTAGCCTTAGTTTCACTTTAGTTATTAGTCAATTCAATTAAGAATGAGAAATCCCAAAGAGAAAACGTCCGATTGATTTTTCGCTTTACTTTACTAAAAGGTATTTTTTTATTATTATATTATTATTTTACCTCTTTTTTGATTTCCAACGTGGTTACGGCACGATCGAACGGTCGGAATTCATTTTAACCGAAATTAACGTATGATACAATTCAAACGATCGATGGAAATTTATTTTATTTTTAGATTAAGCGAGAAATGACTTAAATAATTGGCTTAAGCACGTCAAAAGGGGGTATAAAAAGCAAATGAAAACGAGAATAAAAATACATGAAACAAAATGTGGACCACCACGGGTACATAGAATGAATTGAAAAGCTCGGTTTGAGGTACTTACCCGTTGAAGACTGAAGAAAACGAAGAACAAACGATGAATGTTGAAGAACGGTCGAGAATCTTCGTGTAATTACTCACGGAAACGTTACGAAAGCGCCTCGGCTTGGATTTTCATCACGGAAATAATTTTCCTCAGGAATTTCGAGAGAGAGAGAAGTGCCAAGAAGGCTGAACCCTTTTCTTCTTCACTCCTCCCCCTATTTATAGCAAAATAGGGGAGGAGCTTGCCACCCAGCTCGCCCAGGCGAGCAAGGTTGCTTCCTCCAGACAGAAGGCTCTGGAAGGCCCAAGTGGGCCAGATTGCTATTTGTACCCCACTTTTTACTAAATGCACCCCCTTCTATTTTTTTTGCTAATTCTTTTTCCGTAACGTTACGAAACATTACGAATTTCGTAACGATACTTATTTTCCTTCCGCAAGGTTATGAATCCTTACGGATTATGTATTTACTCTTTTTTAGCTTTCGAAGAAGTTACGAAAACTCACGGATCGCGCAAAAACACATCTTTTCGATTTCCGCACATCACGGAATTTCTCGGATTGCGCAAGCCTGCTTCCTTTTGATTTCTGACACGTCTTGGGACTTCATTTATTGTGCAACAAAGGACGCCAAGTATCTCAAAGCGGCTAACCAGAGGTTGCATGTTATCAAGTAATAATCCCCGGACGAAATTAGGGTATGACAGTTGCCCCTCTTTACTTACCTCTCATCGGAGATAAGAGGAAAGCAAAGATAGGACACTGATTTCGTCCGTCCTGCCCTTTCCGTGATGATGACTCTCGTCTCTACTCCTTCTTTTTTCTTCTGCACAAAACAAAATACAAACAACAACAAGAATAACGAATATAATATACATATACACATATACAAATATCTGGCGAAGGAATCGATCCGGAAAACAACAGAAGAACATATTCCCCAGTCACCAGAGGTTCCGCACTTGCTAATGGAGGACACATGAACAGCGCTAGGCAATGACATTCATGGGGCTCCGAAAAAGGGGAGAATGGAGGATTGCCTTGAGGGTCCGCACTTAGGCAATCATGAAACACGGCTCTAAACTCGAAAGTGGAGGACACATGAATAGCGCTAGGCAATAACATTCATGGGGCTCCGAAAAAGGGGGAGAATGGAGGATTGCCTTGAGGGTCCGCACATAGGCAATCATGAAACATAGCTCCAAACTCGAAAGTGGAGGACACATGAACAAAAACGCAATTCATGGAGCTCCGAAAAAAGGAGGAGAATGGAGGATTGCCTTAAGGGTCCGCACTTAGGCAATCATGAAACACAACTCCAAACTCGAAAGTGGAGGACACATGAACGAAAACGCAATTCATGGAGCTCTGAAAAAGGGGGAGAATGGAGGATTTCCTTGACGGTCCGCACTTAGGCAATCATGAAACACAGCTCCAAACTCGAAAGTGGAGGACACATGAACGAAAACGCAATTCATGGAGCTCCGAAAAAGGGGGAGAATGGAGGATTGCCTTGAGGGTCCGCACTTAGGCAATCATGAAACACAGCTACAAACTCGAAAGTGGAGGACACATGAACAGGGCTAGGCAGTAACATTCATGGGGCTCCGAAAAAAGGGGAGAATGGAGGATTGCCTTGAGGGTCCGCACTTAGGCAATCATGAAACACAGCTCCAAACTCGAAAGTGGAGGACACATGAACAGCACTAGGCAATAACGTTCATGGGGCTCCGAAAAAGGGGGAGAATGGAGGATTGCCTTGAGGGTCCGCACTTAGGCAATCATGAAACACAGCTCCAAACTCGAAAGTGGAGGACACATGAACGAAAACGCAATTCATGGAGCTCCGAAAAAGGGGGAGAATGGAGGATTGCCTTGAGGGTCCGCACTTAGGCAATCATGAAACACAGCTCCAAACTAGAAAGTGGAGGACACATGAACAGGGCTAGGCAGTAACATCCATGGGGCTCCGAAAAAAGGGTAGAATGGAGGATTGCCTTGAGGGTCCGCACTTAGGCAATCATGAAACACAGCTCCAAACTCGAAAGTGGAGGACACATGAACGAAAACGCAATTCATGGAGCTCCGAAAAAGGGGGAGAATGGAGGATTGCCTTGAGGGTCCGCACTTAGGCAATCATGAAACACAGCTCCAAACTCGAAAGTGGAGGACACATGAACGAAAACGCAATTCATGGAGCTCCGAAAAAGGGGAGAATGGAGGATTGCCTTGAGGGTCCGCACTTAGGCAATCATGAAACACAGCTCCAAACTCGAAAGTGGAGGACACATGAACGAAAACGCAATTCATGGAGCTCCGAAAAAGGGGGAGAATGGAGGATTGCCTTGAGGGTCCGCACTTAGGCAATCATGAAACACAGCTCCAAACTCGAAAGTGGAGGACACATGAACGAAAACGCAATTCATGGAGCTCCGAAAAAGGGGGAGAATGGAGGATTGCCTTGAGGGTCCGCACTTAGGCAATCATGAAACACAACTCCAAACTCGAAAGTGGAGGACACATGAACAGGGCTAGGCAGTAACATTCATGGGGCTCCGAAAAAAGGGTAGAATGGAGGATTGCCTTGAGGGTCCGCACATAGGCAATCATGAAACATAGCTCCAAACTCGAAAGTGGAGGACACATGAACAAAAACGCAATTCATGGAGCTCCGAAAAAAGGGGAGAATGGAGGATTGCCTTGAGGGTCCGCACTTAGGCAATCATGAAACACAACTCCAAACTCGAAAGTGGAGGACACATGAACAGCACTAGGCAATAACATTCATGGGGCTCCGAAAAGGGGGGAGAATGGAGGATTGCCTTGAGGGTCCGCACTTAGGCAATCATGAAACACAGCTCCAAACTCGAAAGTGGAGGACACATGAACAACGCTAGGCAATAACATTCATGGGGCTCCGAAAAAGGGGGTTGGCGGGACTGAACGGTCCACCGGGTTTTTCCACCTGAAAGGCAAATATGCTTTTTGTAAAGAAAAATAAATCATTCGCGAGAGCACCATATCTTAGGGAAACAATATACTTGTGCCATGGGTAATCTTCCTTGTAACCGAGAATGAAGGGTAGGACGTCAACTTTTAGCTTTCAAATGAACATGCAGGGGAAACATCGGGCTAAGCTGAAAAAAAATCACTCATAGTGTATAAAACTCACAAGGCAAGTGTTTTATCCTATTCCCAAACCATAACTACACCATGACTTTATTTTGCACACGATTTCCTATCGAATCAGAGATCACACGTACGATCACGGATCAATAGGATTTTCTCGAGGGTAGTGTTTTTGGAGAGGACGCTAGGTGTTTCGGTCTTTTCCTCTTTGTTCATGTGGGGTGGGATATCGCCAGTCGAGAACGACCTTGAATGGCAATCTGAAGGGAAGAGACACCAAAAATGGGTTTTCCTTTGCCGGCAGTCACTTATCTTGCCGAAAATTTATTTGGTCTGAAGATCTTCCGTTCTCTTTCTTTCATTGATCGAGAATTGCTTCTTTTCCCTTTTTACTTCCTTTCGATCTTTGATCGGGAATCCTTCCTTTTCTTTCTTTTTTTCCTTTTCTTTTTTTTTTATCTTTTTTTTTCTTTCTTTCCATTTCTTCCTTTTCTCTCTTTTTACTTCTCCTTCCCCATCCCTTTCTTTGGGAAATCGGGTTTTAGCATTCTATTAGCTCTCCGTTGAGGAGATTCCACTGTCCTTTGCTTCGGGGGAAGGAATGAGGATTCCTTTTTTACAGGCCAAGGTTCAAAAAGGTCTAAGGTTGTGTTTCAATGGGGTCTTTTATCATGGAAACCCAATCTTGATATCTGGGGCAAAACAAATTTGGGTGTCAAGATGTCGGTCTCGGGCCGAACTTCCACATTATTCCATAAGGCATGCGTGTCAATGATGATTTGTAAACAACGTGCAAAATTAGTCATGGCTACAGCCAGGTGGGCACTCAAGCATCCTGTTTATGGCATTGTGATACTACGGTTGGGAATTTACACAAACAGACCCAACGTTTCCCAATTATGTTCTTTTATCAGTTCAATGAATTCATCCATTCTTATCTTGGTTATTCCGGAAAATAAACTCTTAGCATCAGTCCCTTGTTATACGTTTGCTCTTTACGAATGATTTATACTTCTTAACTATAACATGTCGACCTTCGCGATCTTTCTTTCTTTTTCCTTTTTGTTTCATTTTTATATATGTTCACTAAAACTATACACCTGTGGTCCTTTATGAGGAAAACCTTTCTTTGTACATCTATATTTTTATACATGACAAACTTTTTCTGTACACGCATTAGAACTCTTCTCTTTACGTCACACGGTCTATATACAAACCCTATTTACATTCAAAGATTTTTCATTTTTCCCAACACACACTTATAGTTCACACAAAAGTTTCTTCATATACACTCGTTGCTCACACACACAAGAATTCCTTTCCACGCATCATTTACACACAAACACCTTCTATACACATTTTCCTTTTACATACATGTATAGATAAAAACCTTTTCTTTTCTTTATGAACATGACTTTTATTCACAACGCATCTTTCTTTTTATTAGGATTTTTGGTTCATTTTATTTTTAGGACGACGTTCCTAAATGAAAAACACTACACGGTTCCGGAATTCCAACAAACACTATTGATAACAATGAAACAAGTACCGACGTAACAACTCAAACGATATGTATGTACAAAACAAAAGTCAAAACATGAAACAAACGTTAGTCCCTTAGTCAAACAAAAATATATAACAGGAAAAATAGAAACAAAAAGAAATATGGATCAAGGGATGTCCCAATCATGTGGCCCCGCTCCCTCCTAAGAAATCAAGTAAATCGGTCATCTCCTCGTCCTCGCAGGCCTCATCTGCCTCGTCGGGAGACTCTGGTAGTGCCTCTCCTGCCCGGGCCTCAGGCCAATCTCCAGGCCATGCGACCTCTGCCTTGAACTAGTCCGGAGTAGGGCACGGAAAAGAAATAAAACCCTGGCTCTGCAGGCTGAGACTTATCTGATAAAGACAATCATGGGTCTGTACATGTGCCCGGTGGTTGGCCGCCTGCTGGCGAACCAAATATCGCAAATACTACTTCGTATCAAACGATCCGGCTGGATCGGCCTGATGAGGTGGCGGCGCGTCTGCGGAGCATCCCCCTGGGCCTGTCTCTGTGTGCAATACTTCTCAATAAAAGCTCGGGTGATGGGCGGCCGAATCACCTTGCTAGGTGCGACAGGGAATCCGAACGATTGTCAGAGTCCTGTGATCAAGGCGGGAAAACCCAGGGCCCTGTTGGACTTATCCGGGTCTAGAGGGTACCTGGTAGGCACCATACCTGCAAATATATAGATGGCATCAGCGATTAATTGAGCCACGTGAATGCTCATCCGCGTCAGGATGGCGTACACCAGCTGACACTTCGGCAGGGGGAGGTCGGAATTATGGTCGCTGGGCTGGATGTTGTTGAGCAGCAAAGTCATCTAGATCTGAGTCAGGGTGATCATGTTGGTGCGCATGATCCGCACCCGTCTCCCGGCAGCAGTCCGGGCAAAATCCTGCCCTGGTATACCTAGCAACTGGGCGATGGCCTCCTCATCGAACCCATCGGACCGGTTCCTCCTCTGGCCATACTCGCACTCCTGGCCCTCTTCCAGCACTAAAGGGTATCCCAGGAACTGGCCGATAGCATCTGCATCAAACGGGATCCACTGACCCCTCACCCAGGACCTCATATCTCGCACGCCCTCCTCTGTAGGCCAAGCATTGGCATAAAATTCGAGGACTATGTCTGGATCGAACTTGGCCATGGGGGTGACCAGTGATGCCCACCGCCGACGAACTATCTCCTCCTGGAAATCGGTATACTCATCTTCCCTGAGCTGGACGCGTCGCTCCCGGAGAAATGACCATCCCTTGATGGCCTCGAAGCGCTGCTGGTGTTCAGCGCTCCTAAAGCGATGACTATCATACTCGGGAGCGGAACTGGTTCCTTCAGCCGCTTTATCCTTCCTGAATCTCTTTGAGGCATGTTTCCTCGGGGCCATCTCCTGCAAGAACAAACATTTGGAAGTTAGTTTTACAAGATAATGCTTATCTTTAACGCAAAAATGTTGTGCTAATCCCTCTGATTTAGACCAAACTCATATGATCCATTCATGCACACGCGTATTTGTAGAAAATATCCTATTAGTCATGTCAACATACAAGAACATCCAACATATTCTAATTGCCATACACCTATATACATTCTGAAAAAGAAAACACACTTTCATGCTCAAAGTGTGGCGTCAAACTTTACACCTAATTTATATCCTAAAGATTTTTCCATCACAAACTACTTACATACATTTGAAGTACACCATATCAATTTTTATTGTTTCACTCATATTTATTTATATGCATATTGGAAAGCTAATTACATCCTGCACACATTTGCATTCAAAAGGGCATTCCATACTATCATACATTCATTTAGGAAAACAATTTATTCATACTTGGCGAGGAATTTTATGCCCCTTATATTTACACATATACCTACACACCATTGAAAAGCATTTCCCACGTTACATAGGTGCAAAGTACCAATCATGGGGCAGCCCAAATTCTTACAAACAAGTCCCTATTTTCATGCTTTTCTAATTCTAAAACCAAATTTTGGGTCCCTAGTCATGAGTATGTTTTCTTGCATTGAAGCTTAAAAAGTTTGGGTTCCTAAGCTTGGGATTGCATTTGGGAATCTATTTTGACTTTCCTATGCCGCCTTTACATACATAAAACAGCCCCACCATCCCAATTTTACAAAAATCATATTCATATATCATTGGGGCATTTCACCGAGCACTTGGTGGGCGCACGTTTGGACACAAATTGCAAGAGAATGGGGACAATGTGGCATGCCCCATTGCTTCAGAATACAACATAGGCCTAAGGCCTTCTCATTCAAATCCTTAACTCAAGAAATCAAGCATGGATTCAGATGCAAATTGCTTCACGAATTTTGCAAAAAATGAGCAACTAAAGCACCAAAACACATCAATGGAGAGCCAAATAACCAAGGGAAATTGCACTTACTTGTGGGGAGTGAATTAAAGCGTGAAAAGGGAAGCAAAAACTCAACAATGGAAGCTTGGGGGCTGCTGTTCTCGTAGTTCCTGTGAGCTTGGGGGTTTTTGGAGTGAGGGGGAAGAGTTTCGGGTGAAGAAAACGTTCCCCCTCCACCCCTTTATATTTTCGTACAGGGGTTGCTCGCCCAGGCGAGCTAACCTGTACCCTTTTTTTTTTTTAGGGGTGCATTAACCATGTCTCCCCCCTCTTATGGGTTAGCGTTTTGCCTAATTTGAGCCTACTTAAGTTAGAATTAGGTGTCGATTACTTATTTAAAACAAACAATAGTAAAAGAAACTGCGAACGCAAAGGATACTGGGCTGCCTTGCAGCGACGTTCTCTGCTTGTTTAGCGCCGGGAAGGGGTGGCGCTATGTCGGTCACGATCCTATCCTTCATTCGCTTCCATCCCTAAGTACCTGCAAGTAAGAGCCAAATGATATGCGACCAATCGTGACCGGTCATCGTCTTACCTTGGTTGATTTCTGCCATTGACTTGTCTTGACTTTTGACCGTGGCCTGAGACAATTCTGCTCCTTGCTATGACAAGATATGCATGTGCATGTATGAATGTTTCTAATGCGATGATTTTATTTTAGTGAAGGCTGGTTAGATTCAATTTTAAATAAGCGTTTGGGGCACCCCATACACCGAGCGAAGAGGGCTCAAGTTATAACAAATCTAAAACACAAGGTTTGAAACCAAAGGGAGGACAAAAACCTCGCCCATCTTTTCTTCTTTTAAAAGAACGAGACAAATACAGAGGAAGGGAATCCTTGGAGGAAACCAAGAAGAACAAAAACTCAGAATTAAAAGAAACTACAACGGTCCCCTCGATTGCCCCAGACTTCAAGCGTAATATCGTTTAACTACATCGGAGTTCACGGGCGAAGGCAATTCCTCACCATCCATGTGGGTGAGTATCAGAGCACCCCCAGAAAAATCTCTTTTCACCACGAAAGGTCCTTCATAATTCGGGGCCCACTTGCCTCGATTATCTTTAACAGCGTGGGACATCTTCTTCAGCACGAGGTCCCCCTCGTTGAACTTGCACGGGCGTACCTTCTTGTCGAATGCATTCTTTATCCTTCGTTGATACAAACGCCCATGGCTCATGGCGGCCAAACGCTTACCTTCAATAAGGTTAAGTTGGTCGTAGCGTGCTTGAGCCCATTTTGACTCTTCTAGGCCTGACTCCGCCATTATCCTCTGAGAAGGAACCTCTACCTCAAATGGGAGCACTGCTTCCATCCCATAAACCAAGGAATACAGCGTTGCCCCAGTAGAAGTTCGTACCGAGGTTCTGTATCCGTGTAGGGCGAAAGGCAACATCTCATGCCAATCTTTGTATGACACTGTCATTTTTTGAACAATCTTCTTAATATTCTTATTTGCAGCCTCTACTGCCCCATTCATCTTTGGCCGATAAGGGGTAGAGTTGTGATGCTGGATCTTGAAGCCTTCAAACATCTCCTGCATCATCTTATTGTTCAGATTGGTGCCATTGTCAGTAATGATCTTCCTGGGGAGTCCGTATCGACAAATCAACTCATTCTTTATGAATCTAACTACCACATTCCTTGTGACATTAGTATAAGAAGCTGCTTCGACCCATTTGGTGAAGTAATCTATCGCCACAAGAATGAAGCGGTGACCATTCGACGCTTTGGGTTCGATGGCCCCAATGACATCTATTCCCCACATAGAAAAAGGCCAAGGGGCGGACATAACATTCAGAGGATGAGGCGGAACATTGACATTGTCCGCGTATGCCTGACATTTATGACATTTCCTGACATGAGCGCAGCAATCGCTTTCCATGGTGAGCCAATAATAACCGGCCCTAAGGATTTTTCTGGCCATAGCATGCCCATTGGCATGTGTCCCAAAGGAACCCTCGTGGATCTCCTCAATCATGAAGTTTGCCTCTTTTGCATCTACGCATCGTAGGAGAGTCATGTCGTGGTTTCGTTTGTACAGGATGGTACCACTTACAAAGAAACCAGTAGCCAATCTCCTCAACGTCCTGTTGTCATTGTCAGAAATCCCTGGTGGGTATTCTTTGTTCTCGACATACTGCTTGATGTCGAAATACCACGGTTTCCCATCCCGCTCTTCCTCTATTGCATAACAATATGCCGGCCTGCCTTGAGATTTGAATTCGATGTACGGCAGATCCCCGTGTGGGGCAAGTTGAAACATGGATGCCAGGGTGGCTAGTGCATCAGCCATTTGATTCTCTTCCCGAGGTATGTGGTGGAAGGAAATGTCGTCAAAGTACTTGGCTAACCTCAAGATGTGAGTTTGATAGGGTATCAACTTCGAATCCCTAGTTTCCCATTCTCCTTTCAACTGGCGTATCACCAAAGCTGAGTCTCCATACACCTTGAGTAGTTTTACATCAAAATCAATGGCCACCTGAACCCCAAGGGCGCATGCCTCGTACTCGGCCATATTGTTGGTACAATCAAAACCTAGCCTAGCCGTGAAAGGAATACACTGATCATCCGGGGATACAAGGACTGCCCCTACTCCGTGGCCCAAAGCATTGGATGCCCCATCGAAGCAAACAATCCCTTTGTCTATGTCTTCGTGGGTCCGCTTCTCTTCAAACAGGGCCATGATATCTTCATCTGGGAACTCGGGGTGCATCGGTCGATAATCCTGGAGGGGTTGCTGGGCCAAATAATCCGCCAAAGCGCTTCCCTTTACCGCTTTTTGGGTGACGTAAACGATATCGAATTCAGATAACAGTACCTGCCACCTAGCGATTCGTCCCGTGAGGGCCGGTTTCTCAAAGATGTATTTCACGGGATCCATTTTGGAAATAAGCCACGTGGTGTGGCTGAGCATGTAATGCCTAAGCCGATGTGATGCCCACACCAGAGCACAACACGTCCTTTCCAGCATTGAGTAATTCATCTCACATGCGGTAAACTTCTTGCTCAGATAGTAGACGGCTTGCTCCTTTTTCCCAGAATCATCATGCTGACCCAACAGTCACCCCATAGACTCGTCCAACACGGTCATGTACAGGAAAAGAGGTCTTCCTGTTACAGGTGGCATGAGCACTGGGGGATTCGCGAGACTCTGTTTGATCTTCTCGAAGGCCTCTTGGCAGTCACTATTCCAAAGGACCGCCTGGTTCTTACGTAAAAGCTTAAAAATGGGCTCACAGGTAGGGGTGAGTTGCGAGATAAATCTCGCGATATAATCCACCCTGCCCAAAAACCCCTGAACCTGCTTCTCCGTGAGTGGTTCCGGCATTTCAAGGATGGCCTTCACTTTCTCGGGATCTATCTCTATCTCTTTCTGACTTACGATAAATCCTAGCAGCTTCCCCGACTTCATCCCAAAGGTGCACTTGGTTGGGTTCAGTTTTAATTGGTATTTCCGCAACCTTCCAAACAGCTTACGCAGATTGACAAGGTGTTCGTCCTCAGTCCGAGACTTGGCAATCATGTCATCTACGTAGACCTCTATTTCCTTATGCATCATATCATGGAACAACGCCACCATGGCACGCTGATAGGTTGCCCCAGCATTTTTCAGCCCGAAGGCCATCACTTTATAGTAGAATGTCCCCCATAGGGTGACGAAAGTGGTCTTCTCTACATCTTCGGGTGCCATCTTTATTTGATTATACCCCGAGAAACCATCCATAAATGAGAAAAGGGCGAATTTGGCTGTATTATCTACCAATATATCAATGTGTGGCAGGGGAAAATTGTCTTTAGGACTGGCTCGGTTCAAGTCCCGGTAGTCTACACACATTCGAACCTTGCCGTCCTTTTTCGGGACTGGGACAATGTTGGCCACCCACTCCAGGTACCGTGCCACAGCTAAGCATCCTGCATCAAACTACTTCCTTACTTCTTCTTTAATTTTTAAAGACATCTCGGGTTTCATTCTTCATAACTTTTGCTTAACCGGAGAAGACCCAGGATTTAAAGGCAACTTATGCTGCACAATGTCGAAATCCAGACCGGGCATGTCTTGATACGACCACGCAAAGACATCTTGATACTCTTCAAGAAGGGTTATCAAGCCTTGGCGGATAGGCGCGGTCATACCGGTTCCTACCTTTACCTCTTTATTTTCCTCCGTGGTCCCCAAGTTTACCAATTCGGTTTCTTCTTGGTGAAGCTTCATTTCACGTTCTTCCTGAGCGACCAGCCTCTCCAACTCTGGTGACAGGACGTCCTCTTCCTCGTTTATCGTTTGGCTTATATCTCGATCGAAATCGATTGTCAAACCCTCGTTGTTAGGATCCTCAAAGAATCGACCCTCATATCTATACCAAACAAGACAAAAGAAACAAAAAACATGCAAAATGATATGAGAAAGGGTGGTACTGCAAGAACAGATGAAACAAGATCTCTTTGTTTATTTAATAAGGTAGGTTTCACAAAACAAAAGAGAATGGAAATCTATAGGCTCTAATTACATTGACTCAGCGGTATAGACTTCTGACTGGCTTATCACGCGCCAGTTCCCCACTTGGGAATCGGGGTGGCATGGTTGCACAAAACTTGGTGGGTCTTGAGGGAACTCCTCTTCTATTGCGGCCACCTCCTCCTCGGACACCATTCCAGCGCTGGTGAAACACTGGCTAATACGGTCGGGCCATACCCTATCCGCCCGAAATCTTGACGGCACGTTCCTCCTCCCCGGCATCCCGGGTTCGTACCCTAATCCATACTTGTATGGATTTCCCTTGATATCGATCACGTCGGCATTCCCGAGGCAGTCCTTGCCTAGACCCATTTCGGGCTCAAATCCGTTCCTGAGCATAACACGTGCCACCATTATGGCCGCGTTGGAGAGAGAAGGTAGCGACGGACTTAGTTCCACCGAGGCGCAGCTCGCCACCTCAAAGGATTGGAAAGCCGTTTCCAATGATTCTTCTGCCGCTTCTACGTACGGTGCGGAGGAGGGGTAGCTCACTAACATATCCTCTTCTCCCGACACTATCACTAAAAGTCCACCCACTGCGAACTTCAATTTCTGGTGAAGCGTTGAAGGGACCACTCTCAGGGCATGAATCCACGGTCTTCCCAAGAGGCAGCTATAGGCGGGATTTATATCCATTACTTGAAACACCACATTGCAAGTGTGGGGGCCTATCTGAATGGGAATGTCGATTTCCCCCATTACTTCCCGCCGAGTACCATCAAAGGCTCGCACCACCATCGAGCTCAGTTTTAAACGTGACGCACTAAAAGGAAGCTTTTCCAAAGTGGTCTTCGGCATTACATTTAAACTCGATCCATTGTCGATAAGTACCTTTGCGACAACGTGGTCCATACATCTCACCGACACATGTAGAGCCTTGTTGTGTCCTCTCCCCTCAACGGGAATCTCTTCTTTCGCAAACGCGATGTAGTTGTTGGTGGTTATATGATTAACGATGCCTTCGAAACCCTCCACTGAGATATCATGTGCTACATGGGCATCGTTAAGGACCTTCATCAACAGCGCACGATGAGGCTCGGAGTTTATGAGTAGTTCAAGCAAGGAGATCCTTGCTGGAGTTTTATTCAGTTGCTCGACTACCATAAACTCGCTTTGTTGGATGAGGCAGAGGAACTCATGGGCCTCTTCCAAAGTCACTGTTTTTCCTTGAAGACCTTCTTTCTTTTCGACCCCTCTTACCATTGGAGGATCTACTTCTTTCGAGGGGGTGGCTATATCTGTGGACTCTGGGACCATGGGTGCTTTCCCTTTAGAGGGAAATTCCGCCGGGTGAGGGGAAGCGAACTCCCGACCACTGCGGGTTATGCCACTGAGGCCGGTGAGGTTGGTTACCTTAGCTGATAGGGAGTCAACTTCGGTTGCAACTCTTTCGCTGGACGCGGGAGGGGTATACTTCCACGGAACAACCTTATTACTTTGATATGCAAATGGCGTTGGCTTGGGCACCGTCCGGGGGTATATGGGTGTGGAGCCGATCCCTTTCCTAGTAAAACATATCACTGGGGCCTTGGGGGTTAGAGGAACCTTCTTCTCTTCCGACTGCATGCAAATTTGTGGTTCTTCCCTCCCTCCTATGGACACTTCTAGCTGCCCCCAGTCCATGAGCCGCTGAAGCAATTCTTCTATCGCGGGACAGGTTTCCATGTCGTGCGACTCCCCGAGGTGAAATAAACATTTGTCCCTTTCGCCTCCGCCACGGGAGACCATGCACGCCGCTTGCAGTGTTTGATAGATGAAGCGTCTAGAAGTAGCTATGTCTCCTAATCTCTTTGCCCGCGATGGCCCATCCTCTTTGACGGCGTTTATGCTAGCCCCTCCATGACTAGCTAGCGGGTTGGTTTTAACATTTCGGCCTTCCTCCTGAAACGATAGCCAGCCGGCACTAATCAGGTGCTGCACCTTATACTTGAACGGGATGCAGGAGTCAATATTGTGTCCGGGAACTCCACTATGGTACACACACTTGGCACCCGGATCATACCACTTGGGGTAGGGTGGCTGGAGAACCTTCCCGGGTATGGCCACCACCAAATGATTCTCCAATAATGAAGGCCATAACTCGGAGTATGCCATGGGAATAGGAGGGAAGTTGTCTTTCAGGGGCGGGTGCTGTGCATATTTATAGGTCGCGCCGGGGGCTGTATTATTAACTGGCCGGGGTGCGGCTAGAGCTGTGCGTTGGGTCGGCGCTCTTTCTGCTGCGGGTGGTCCTTTTACTTGAGTCGGGAGGGAACTCCCGGCTCGGATTAAAAAATTTGGGGGATTGGGCTGGTATGAGCTTTGGATATTTTGGGGTGCTTTCATCCATGTTGGGGCGGTGGTGACCGCGTGGGCATCTCCTTCCTTTTTGCTCACGCCCACTATTGGGGCTCTTCTGTTGTTGTTGGGGGCCATATTGGCAGCATATTCGAACTTGCCTTTTCGTAGTCCGGATTCAATCCTTTCTCCGGTGAAGACGAGATCCGTAAAGTTAGCTGGCATGTAGCCTATCAGCTTTTCATAGTAGAACGTGGGTAACGTATCTACCATAATTGTGATCATCTCCCTCTCCGTCATGGGCGGTACGACTTGGGCTGCGAGATCTCTCCATCTTTGGGCATATTCCTTAATGGACTCATGCTCTCGTTTAGTCATACCCTGAAGTTGGTTCCGATCGGGAGCCATGTCCGTATTGTACTGGTATTGCCTAATGAAAGCAGTTGCCAAGTCCTTCCATGATCGGATCTGGGAAGCTTCCAGGTTGGTATACCATGCTACAGCTACCCCGACCAAGCTGTCTTGAAAGAAATGGACCAACAATTTTTCGTCCGCAGAATATGCCCCCATCTTTTGGCAATACATCCGAAGATGCCCTTCCGGACATGTCGTCCCTTTCTACTTATCAAAGTCCGGTACTTTGAACTTGGGAGGAATGACGATATTGGGCACGAGACATAAATCTGCTAAATCCGAGAATGGGTAATTGCCAAGGCCCTCGACTGCTCTTAACCTCTCTTCAAGCGCCTCAATCTTTCCCTTATCTTCCGCGAAGGGGACAGATTCTTTTACGGGTGTGGGTGAGGCCGGGATATGGTGGACTATGTTCGGTTGGGGTAGTTCATGTGGGGACGGATCTTTGAGGTGGAGCAGGAGGCCAAGATGGGTATCTCCTTCCCCATCGTCTTGCCCGGGATAGTCTTCATAAGGTGGGAGTTGCCCCTCGAAAGTAGGGGCTTGGCTTAAATCTTCCGGGGTGGCACGGGGGGTGAAGTCCGGAGGCAGGCCATAAGGATAAGCTTGCAGACTATACCTTCGACCGAACACGGCCGTGTTTCTGTCTAGGCCCGGATTCAAGGCGGGCTGCAGCACCGGCTCCGCTTCCCTAACTGTACTGGAGGCGGTTGCCGTGGCTTTATCCTCTATGGTTTTCTGGAGTTTTAACATGACCTCCGAGATGGAAGCCATTTGATCTTTTAAGTCCGATAGATCGGCCTTCATCTGTTCCTGCACGCCCTCTTCATTATCCATTTTTCTGGATCGAGTGTTATAGGGGTGCCTTGGTGTTTTCTTAGTTATGATGAAATTCCTAAAGAAATAAACAACGATGAGTATGCCACCAAAACATGAGTATGCAAATGGATGATCGGAGCACTTGGATCCACCCCAAGGTTTTTTAGATAACATGATGAGTTCAGAACTTCTCATTTTATAAAAAGAACAAAGCTTTCATCTAGCCAAGATTATACAAAAGGTGTTACAAGAGAACCTAACGATTCCTAATTATATGGGTCATCAAATCTATCATGTGTTGACAGTAATTGATTAGCCCATGAATCTCCTCGGGGGAAGTACACACTTCGGCCATGGCTTTTGCTTTGGCTAATAGACGCGGGAGGTCTTGACTTCCATTCAAGGTCAAGGCGAACCTATCCATCCACATAGTCGCTTCTTGATGCAGTGCATCAATCACCCTCCCCCTTGCTTCTTTTTCGGCATACACTTGTGCAAAATCCTCCACTAGCTTTTGTTCATGGGCCATGGACTGGTTCAATTCTTCCTTGTATTGCCCTATGATAGCCAGCATGCTTTGCTCCGTGGCTTCCAAGTGTTGAGCCAAACTCCTTTTGGACCTCGCGCAAGCAACTAACTCTTCTTTTAAGATCATGCCATGCACTCGTGACCGATCTCTCTCCTCTCTTCGGAGCTTGAGCTCATTTTTGCTACCCCACAATGCTCCTCGGAATTTCTCTCGGCCATATTCCTCCTTGCGGGCCCTTTTGGTTTCTTGTTCAAGGGCTCTTGCAGTGGCCGCGTTTTCCTCTTGTAACTCGGTACACTCTTTCCGGATGTGTGTAGCAGCTGATTTGAACTTGTCCTTGGCGAGTCTCGCCTTCCCTAGCTCTAATTTTAGAGCTCGGACTTCTTCATCTTCCTCCAGAGCTTCGAAGTTCTCCTCATCGATAACTTTCAATTTGGAGAGCCAATCTAACCCTCGCGTATGAATTCTTAGCCATCCATGATAACCTCCGATGACGCCATTTCGGATGCCTCTAAGCTCCTTGTCTTTCCTCAACGGACTCCTCCACGCCTTGTGGATTCTTTGTATAACCTTGAGACCTTGTGCGCCTAGATCCCTCACAAGGAAAGGCGAGAGACTTTCTTCGGTTGGCGCTCCCCTCATGGGATACCCTAGCTGTCTTATGGCGAGTGCAGGATTATAATTAATACAACCCCTAGTCCCTATCAGTGGAACATTAGGGTAGTCCCCACACGAGAAAAGAACTCCTTCCTTGCCTTCCTTCCAACGAGGAAACCAATTGATCGCGCTGCCCCCTAACCCAACCAAATGTTGGTCCCAATCGACTCTTCCTTTTTTGGCGCATGAGCGATAGCTTTGAAGTGGACACGGGTGTCTCGTGTCTTGTCGGAATAGGTGTGAAATCAACCACACACAGAGAGCGGGTAAACAACAGACAATCCGTGCACTGTTTTTCTCACACCTCCGGTCAAAGGTGTCAAACAAATCTGCCAAGATAGCCACCACTGAACTTTCCTTGCTATGGTGATATGCGAGGAAAGCATCAATGGCGGCTAAGTCTACCAAACTGCCAACGTTCGGAAAGAGGACAACCCCAAAAATCAGCAAAGCTAAAATATCCGCAAACGGGCCCCACTTCTCTTGGCTCGCCATATCCCTTGCCTTGCCTTACAAGTATTTCCGAGGCAGGCCCACTACGCCATTCTGAATTTGCTTCATGCGATCCAACTCTTTTGCTGAATCTCCAATCACAGCTGCAATCTTGCTCAAGGAAGGAAGAAAGCCGGAGAAAAGATACGGTTTTCTCCCCCCGAGAGTGCATCCTAATATCTCTTCAAACTCTTCAATAGTTGGCACCATTTGGAAGTCCCCTAACGTGAAACACCTCAATGACTGGTCATAGTATTGGGCGAGGGATACAACAGCTTCCGTAAATACCTCCACTACGGTCAAATCTAGAATCTTCCCGTAAACTTTGCGGAAGGCTTGCCTTTGGAGGGGTCCCATCAATCGTCCCAATTGCTTGAGGCTAGTGACATCTAGACCTTTAACCTTAACTTGATAAAACCTTTTGCCGTTTGGATTTGTCCCCATCATTTACCTAAAAAGGGGGTGGATCAAGACTCCGACATGAATGATGTAATGCGTATGCATGAAACGGAAAGAAAACAAGATAAAGGGGTAATTCATACATACGAGACCGCAGAGACCCAATTTTAATGCTACGTTTGGGCATGATGGTGCCTCGACGTAGCATTAAAAAGGTTACGTACTACTCTAACAAATACCACTAGCAAAAAAAACTATAAACTAGTGCCATTTATCAAAAGATGCATGAGAACAAATGGCACGGAGCGTGTTTGCTCTTTGCCCCTATTTGGGAACCTATAGGATAATATCTAGGGGTCTCTAATAACTACTTCCCAACAATTTATAACTCACACGGTCGTTCTCTAGAGGTATCATCACTCAAGATAATAATATTGTGGCGGTATGGAATACCAGCGACAACACATTATAAAGAGAGAAATCTCTAGACGAGGTTTCACTATTATCAAGCAAGTCGGAGACCTAGCATAATGATAGATTCACCTCCACTCCTTAAATTCCCATGAACCCGGGTATAGGGCCCCTTTTTTACTCAAACCCGTGGGTGCTTAGAATGCAGTCTAAAGAATGCGGAATAGACAACAGTTATTTACATTTTACACAGTTCAACAAATGCACACACGAAGTTTCACAAATCCACAATTCCTTAAAATAGGCCTAACACACAAAAATGTCCCCAGTGGAGTCGCCAACTGTCGCAACGTGCCCTTTTGCGGGCGAGCGAAGGCGAGGCTCACGGGTGCGCTTTCCAAAGGAGGAAAGATGCGCGGAGTCGCCACCAACGTTTATTTGTGGAAAACGTGAGGAAAACCGAAGGAAACCGGTCAAAATGAAAATTATAAGTTCGGGAGTTGTATTTACGTTTGAGGAAGGTATTAGCACCTCTCACGTTTGTCTCGAAGGACAACAACCTATTTTTTAGAATTGTGGAAATTGTATTACCTTAACTTTTGTTTCTTTTTATTTTTTTGAGGTCGACAAAAGCGGGGCTTTTGCTCCTACGTAGTTCTTTTTTATGTGTGAATCAAGTGATTATTTTTTACTTGAGGGGTGATCATTTTAAGGCGTTGGACCTTTAAAATGATCCTTTTTACTTAGTAAGAAACTGAAATGATAAACTTTCAAAAACCTATTTTTGTGGACGTGCTTGACTAGGCGAGTTTGATTTTAGCCTTAGTTTCACCTTAGTTATTAGTCAATTCAATTAAGAATGAGAAATCCCAAAGAGAAAACGTCCGATTGATTTTTTGCTTTACTTTACTAAAATGTATTTTTTTTATTATTATATTATTATTTTGCCTCTTTTTTGAACGGTCGAAATTCATTTTAACCGAAATTAACGGATGATACAATTCAAACGATCGGTGGAAATTTATTTTATTTTTAGATTAAGCGGAAATGACTTAAATAAATGGCTTAAGCACGTCAAAAGGGGGTATAAAAAGCAAATGAAAACGAGAATAAAAATACATGAAATAAAATGTGGACCACCACGGCTACATAGAATGAATTGAAAAGCTCGGTTTGAGGTACTTACCCGTTGAAGACTGAAGAAAATGAAGAACAAACGATGAATGTTGAAGAACGGTCGAGAATCTTCGCGTAATTACTCACGGAAACGTTACGGAAGCGCCTCGGCTTGGATTTTCTTCACGGAAATAATTTTCCTTAGCAATTTCGAGAGAGAGAGAAGTGCCAAGAAGGCTGAACCCTTTTCTTCTTCACTCCTCCCCCTATTTATAGCAAAATAGGGGAGGAGTTTGCCACCCAGCTCGCCCAGGCGAGCTCAGCTCGCCCAGGCGCAACAGCCTTCTGGAGGAAGGATCTGGAAGGCCCAACCCAGGCGAGCAAGGTTGCTTCCTCCAGAAGCAAAATGCTTCTGGAGGAAGGATCTGGAAGGCCCAAGTGGGCCAGATTGCTATTTGTACCCCCCTTTTTACTAAATGCACCCCTTCTATTTTTTTGGTAATTCTTTTTCCGTAACGTTACGAAACTTTATGAATTTCGTAACGATACTTATTTTCCTTCCGCAAGGTTACGAATCCTTACGGATTATGTATTTACTCTTTTTTAGCTTTCGAAGAAGTTACGGAAACTCACGGATCGCGCAAAAACACATCTTTTCGATTTCCGCCACATCACGGAATTTCACGGATTGCGCAAGCCTGCTTCCTTTTGATTTCTGACACGTCTCGGGACTTCATTTATTGTGCAACAAAGGACGCCAAGTATCTCAAAGCGGCTAACCAGAGGTTGCATGTTATCAAGTAATAATCCCCGGAAGAAATTAGGGTCTCACACCGGCCAGCCAATAATACAACTCCTGGCGCGAGCTATAACAATGCACGACGCCCCCCGAGAGACGAGTTCTCTCCTGTTCCCATGGCATATTCCGAGTTGTGGCCCTCATTATTGGAAAATCATTTGGTGGTGGCCATACCCGGGAAGGTCTTCCAGCCACCATACCCCAAGTGGTACTACTCGAATGCCATATGCGCATACCATAGTGGAGCCCCTGGACACAACATTGACTCTTGCCTGCCATTCAAGTGTAAGGTGCAACACCTAATAAATGCCGACTGGCAATCATTTCAAGAAGAGGGCCCCAACGTTAAAACCAATCCACTAGCCATTCATGGAGGAGCTAGCGTAAATGCCATCGAAAAGGATAGGCCGTTAAGGTCAAAGAGATTAGAAGATGTGGCTACGTCTAGACGATTCATCTACCAGTCGCTACAGGCAGCATGCATGGTCTCTCGTGGCAGAGGCAAAAGTGACGAATGTCTGTTTCATCTCGGGGAATCACACGACATGGAAACCTGCCCCACGATGGAAGAATGACTTCAACAGCTCATGGACTGGGGGCAGCTCGAAGTGTCTGAGGGAGATAGGGAAGAACCGCAGATTTGTATGCAGTTGGCAGAAAGGAAGGTTCCCCCAACCACCAAAGCCCTAGTAATATGTTTCACTAGGAATGTGACCGGCTCCAGGTCCGAGTACCCCCCGATAGTGCCCAAGCCAACGCCGTTTTCCTATCAAAGCAATAAGGTCGTTCCATGGAAGTATACCCCTCCCGCTTTTGGAAAAAGGGTTGCAACCGAGGTTGACTCCTTGTCGACCAAGGTGACCAACATTACCGGCCTTAGCGGCGTAACCCGCAGTGGCCGGGTGTTCGCTCTCCCTCACTCGACGGAATTTCCCTCTAAGGGGAAAGCACCCATGATCCAAGAGCCCGCAGACGTGGCCACCCCCTCAAAAGAAGTGGATCCCCTGGTGGTAAAAGGAGCTGAAAAGAAAGAAGGTTTTCAAGGAAAGGCGGTGACCTTGGAAGAGGCTCATGAGTTTCTTCGTCTCATCCAACAAAGCGAGTTTAAAGTAGTTGAGCAACTGACTAAAACTCCGGCAAGGATCTCTTTGCTCGAACTGCTCATAAACTTTGAGCCTCATCGTGCACTATTGGTAAAGGTCCTCAACGAAGCCCACGTAGCACACGACATCTCAGTCGAGGGTTTAAAAGGCATTGTTAATCATATAACTACTAATAACTATATCGCGTTCGCGGAAGAAGAGATTCCCGTTGAAGGGAGAGGGCACAACAAAGCTCTACATGTGTCTGTCAGATGCATGGACCATGTTGTCGCTAAGGTACTCATTGACAATGGTTCAAGTTTAAATGTGATGCCAAAGACCACCTTGGAGAAACTTCCTTTTAATGTGTCACATCTAAAACCAAGTTCGATGGTAGTACGAGCCTTTGACGGTAGTCGGCAGGAGGTGATGGGGGAAATCGACATCCCCATTTAGATAGGCCCCCACACCTGCAATGTGGTTTTTCAAGTGATGAACATAAATCCCGCCTACAACTACCTTTTGGGGAGACCCTGGATTCACGCGCTAGGAGTGGTCCCTTTGACGCTTCACCAGAAATTGAAATTCGTGGTTGGTGGACTCTTGGTGATAGTGTCAGGCGAAGAAGATATGTTGGTGAGCTGCCCCTCCTCCGCGCCTTATGTGGAAGCAGTGGAAGAATCATTGGAAACATCTTTCCAATCTCTCTAATGCGGCCCTAATGGTGGCACGGGTGATTCTCAGGCACGGTTATGAGCCCGGAATGGGTCTGGGCAAGGACAGCCACGGGAATGCCGATGTGGTCGACATTAGGGGGAACCCGTACAAATATAGGTTGGGGTATGAACCCGGGAAACCGGGAAGAAGGAGTGCACCATCAAGACTCCGGGCAAATAGGGCATGGCCCGGCCATGTTAGCCATTGTTTCACAAGTGCCGGGATAATGTTCGAGGAAGAGGTGGCGGCAATAGGAGAGGAATCTCCACAAGATCCACCAAGTTCCGTACGACCGTGCCATCCCAATTCCCAAGTGGAGAACTGGCACGTGATGAGCCAGCCGGAAGTCTATACCGCTGATTCAATGTAATTAGAGCCTATAGATTCCTTTCTCTTTTGTTTTGTGAAACCTACCTTATTAAATAACAAAGAGATCTTGTTTCATCTGTTCTTGCAATTCCACCTTTTCTCATATCATTTTGCATGTTTTTGTTTTTTGTCTTGAATGGTATAGATGTGAGGGTGGATTCTTTGAGGATCTTAACAACGAGGGTTTGATAATCGATTTCGACCGAGAAGTAGGTCAAACAATAAACGAAGAAGAGGAAGAGGACGTTCTTTCACTAGAGTTGGAGAGGTTGATCGCTCAAGAAGAATGCGAAATGAAGCCTCACCAAAGGGGAAACCGAACTGATAAACTTAGAGACCGGGGAGGGAAAGAATGAAGTGAAAGTAGGAACCGGTATGACCGCACCTATCCGCCAAGGTTTGATAACCCTTCTTGAAGAATATCAAGACTTCCTTGCATGGTCGTACCAAGACATGCCAGGTTTGGACCTCGACATTGTGCAGCATAAGTTGCCATTGAATCCTGGGTCTTCCCCGGTTAAGCAAAAACTACGCAAGATGAGACCTGAAATGTCTTTGAAAATTAAAGAAGTTCGATGCGAGTTTCTTGGTTGTAGCTCGATACCCGGAGTGGGTAGCCAACATTGTCCCGGTCCCAAAAAAGGACGGCAAAGTACGAATGTGCGTAGACTATCGGGACTTAAACCGAGCCAATCCTAAAGACAATTTTCCCTTACCACACATTGATATACTAGTAGATAATACAGCCAAGTTTGCCCTTTTCTTCTTTATGGATGGTTTCTCAGGGTATAATCAGATAAAGATGGCACCCGAAGACGTGGAGAAGACTACTTTCGTCACCCTATGGGGAACATTCTGCTACAAAGTGATGGCCTTCGGGCTGAAAAATGCTGGGGCAACCTATCAGCGTGCCATGGTAGCGTTGTTCCACGACATGATGCATAAAGAGATAGAAGTCTACGAAGATAAGATGATTGCCAAATCTCGGACCGAGGACGAACACCTCGTCAATCTGCGTAAGCTATTTGGAAGGCTGCGGAAATACCAGCTGAAGCTAAACCCTGCCAAGTGCACCTTCGAGGTAAAATCGGGGAAGTTTTTGGGATTTATCGTGAGCCAGAAAGGGATAGAGATAGATCCCAAGAAAGTAAAGGCCATTCTTGAAATGCCAGAGCCGCGCACGGAGAAGCAGGTTTGAGGTTTCCTGGGCAGGTTGAACTACATCGCGAGATTTATCTCGCAACTCACCCCTACCTACGATCCCATCTTCAAACTATTGCGTAAGAACCAGGTGGTCCTGTGGAACAGCGACTACCAAGAGGCCTTCGAAAAAATCAAACAGAGCCTCGCAAATCCCCCGGTGCTCATGCCACCTGTAACAAGAAAACCTCTTTCACTATACATGACTGTGTTAGATGAGTCTATGGGGTGCGTGTTGGGTCAGCACGATGACTCTGGGAAAAAGGAACAAGCCATTTACTATTTAAGCAAGAAGTTTACCGCCTGTGAGATGAATTACTCAATGTTGGAAAGGACGTGTTGTGCCTTAGTATGGGCGTCACATCGTCTTAGGCAGTACATGCTCAGTCATACCATGTGGCTTATTTCCAAAATAGATCCCGTGAAATACATCTTTGAGAAGCCGGCCCTCACAGGACGAATCGCTAGGTGGCAGGTACTACTATTTGAATTCAATATTGTGTACGTCACCCAAAAGGTGATAAAGGGAAGCGCCTTGGCAGATTATTTGGCCCAACAACCCCTCCAAGATTATCGGCCGATGCACCCTGAGTTCCCGGATGAAGACATCATGGCCCTATTCGAAGAGAAGCGGACGCACGAGGGTATAGACAAATGGATTGTTTGTTTCGATGGGGCATCTAATGCTTTGGGCCATGGAGTAGGGGCAGTCCTTGTATCCCCAGATGATCAATGTATTCCTTTCACGGCCAGGCTAGGTTTCGATTGTACCAACAATATGGCCGAATATGAAGCGCGCGTGCTTGGGATTCCAGCGGCCATTCATTTTGATGTGAAGCTACTCAAAGTGTATGGAGAATCGACTTTGGAAATATGCCAATTGAGAGGAGAATGGGAAACTAGGGATCAAAAGTTGATACTCTATCAAACTCATATCTTGAAGTTAGCCGAATTCTTTGACGACATTTCTTTCCACCACATACCTCGGGAAGAGAACCAAATGGCTGATGCATTGGCCACCTTGGCATCCATGTTTCAACTTGCCCCACACGGGGATCTGCCGTACATCGAATTCAGATCTCGGGGCAAGCCGGCACATTGTTGTGCGATAGAGCAAGAGCGAGATGGGAAACCATGGTATTTCAACATAAACAGTATGTCGAGAACAAAGAATATCCACCAGGGATTTCCGACAATGACAAAAGAACGTTAAGGAGATTGGCTACTGGTTTCTTTGTGAGTGGTACCATCCTGTACAAACGAAACCACGACATGACCCTAGTGCGATGCGTAGATGCCAAAGAGGCGAACTACATGATTGAGGAAATCCACGGGGGTTCATTTGGGACACATGCCAATGAGCATGCTATGGCCAGGAAGATCCTTAGAGCAGGTTATTACTGGCTCACTATGGAAAGCGATTGCTGCGCCCATGTAAGGAAATGCCATAAATGTCAAGCGTACACGGACAATGTCAATGTTCCGCCCCATCCTCTGAATGTCATGTCCGCCCCTTGGCCTTTTTCCATGTGGGGGATAGATGTCATTGGGGCCATCAAACCCAAAGCTTCGAACTGTCATCGCTTCATTCTCGTGGCGATAGATTATTTCACCAAATGGGTCGAAGCGGCTTCTTATACCAATGTCACGAGGAATGTGGTGGTCAGATTCATAAAGAAGGAACTGATTTGTCGATACGGACTCCCTAGGAAGATCATTACTAACAATGGCACTAATCTAAACAACAAAATGATGCAGGAAATGTGCAGGGATTTCAAGATCCAGCATCATAACTCCACCCCCTATCGGCCAAAGATGAACGGAGCTGTAGAGGCAGCAAATAAAAATATTAAGAAGATTATTCAGAAGATGACAGTGTCATACAAAGATTGGCATGAGATGCTGCCTTTTGCCCTGCATGGATATCGAACCTCGGTACGAACTTCTACTGGGGCAACGCTGTATTCCTTGGTTTATGGGATGGAAGTGGTACTCTTATTTGAGGTAGAGGTCCCTTCCCAGAAGATACTAGCGGAATCGGGCCTAAAAGAATCAGAGTGGGCTCAAACACGCTACGACCAACTCAACCTTATTGAAGGTAAGCGTTTGACAGCCATGAGCCATGGGCGCCTGTATCAACAAAGGTTAAAGAATGCGTTCGACAAGAAGGTACGCCCGCGCAAGTTCAATTAGGGGGACCTTGTCCTGAAATTAATATCCCACGCTGTTAAGGATAACCGAGGGAAGTGGGCCCCAAATTACGAAGGACCTTTCGTTGTGAAAAGGGCTTTTTCTGGGGGGGCTCTGGTGCTCACCAACATGGATGGCGAGGAGCTACCCTCACCCGTGAACTCAGATGTCGTTAAGCGACATTACGCTTGAAATCTGGGGCAATTGAGGAAACCGCTGCATGTTCTTTTTATTTTTGTGTTTTTGTTCTTCTTGGTTTCCTCCAGGGATTCCTGTCCATTGTAGTTGTCTCGTCACAGTTCTTTAAAAGGACAACATGGGTCTAAGGCTTCAGTCCTCACTTTGGTTTTAAACCATGTGCAGTTTGTGATAACCTGAGCCCTTTTGCTCAGTTCATGGGGTTCCCCAAGTGCTTAATTAAAACTGAACCCAACCAGCTTTCACTAAGAAGATTATTGCATTTGAAAACATTCATGCATACGCATACGCATGTATATTTTTGTGATAACAGGGGCAGAATCGTCTTAGGCAACGGTCAGAGGTCGAGACAAGGTTAAAGGCAGAAACCAATCAAGGTAAGACGATGACGCGGTCACGGTTTGCCACGCATTGTTGTTTCCTACTTTCAGGTACATAGGGAAAGACGCAAGTAGAGGCTAGGGTCACGACCAATAAGTCGTCATCCTTTGCCTAGCCCGGGACAAATGGAAAGCGCCGTTGCAAGGTAGCCTAGTATCCTTTAAATTCACAGTAATTATTACTGTTGTTTGTTTAAAATAAATAATGGATGCCTAATCTACCTTGAGTGGGTTTGAGTAAGCGAACGCCAACTGGTAGAGGGCCATGCTTATGTCTTCCCTAAAAAAAAACGGTACAGGTTAGCTTGCTTGGGCGAGCAACCCCTATACGAAAATGGTTAAATAGGGGGGAGGGGGAAGGTTTCTTCACTCAAAAACTTCACCCCTCATTCAAAAAAAGAAAGCTCACGGGACTCACAGATTTTGCAGCCCTTAGGTCACCATTTTTTGCGTTTTTTATTCCCTTTTTCTCTATTATTCATCTCCAACAACTAAGTACCTCATTCTTGGGCTCTCTAGCTTTCCATTAATGTATTTTGGTGCTTTAAATTGCATGTATTTGCTAAAAAACGTGAGGGATTTATCCTCAAATTGTTGCTTGTTTTTGTTGAATTGAGGGGTTGTAAGGGATGGCCTTAGGCCTAGGGTGCATTCTGAAGCAATGGGGCATGCCACATTGCCCCCATTCTCTTGCTATTCATGCCTAAACATGCGCCCACCAAGTGCTCGGTGAAATGCCTCAATGACATATGGGCATGGTTTTGTGAACTTTGGATTGTGGGGTTGTTTTATATGTATAAGGACAACACATAGAGTTTAAAATGAGTGCCCGAATGCGATTCTAGGCCTTGGAACCCAAGCCTTTAATTTCAATACAAGGAAGCATGACTTACACATAGGAATCTAAGTTTTGGTTTTAAATGTAAAAAGGCATGAATATTAGGACATGTTTGAGAGGTTTTTATTAGAATTTAAATTTGGCTGCCCCATGAGGAATACCTTGCACCTAGGTGGCATGGAAAATACCTTTCAACGGTATGTATATATGTGAATATATATAGCATGGAAATGCCTTGCAAAGTGTGTGAATATATGGCATAAAAATACCTTGCAAAGCGTGAATGTATAGCAAATAAATGCATTTCAAAAAATCTGTATATATGAGTAGGTAGCATAAGGAGCCTTTCAAAAAATGTACACATGTTGAATGTGGCACGAGAATGCTTCCCAAAATGAATATATATGATGGGGAATTGCCTTTCAAGTGTAGATAGATGACATGAAAATTCCTTTTCAAATAAATGCAAGTGTGTGTATGACATGAGATTGGCTCACCAATGTGCATATATGTATAAATAAATGTGAATGAAACAACAAAAAATTTTGTATGCTAATAAAATACTTCAAATATGCGTATGTAATTTTTGGTAGCAAAATGCTTTGAATATGGACATGTGTAAATTTTGGCACAATACCTTAAGCATGCATATATGGATTCTTTTCAAAAGAGTATGTGTGGTAGCAAGAATATTTTGAATGTTCTTGTATATTGATATAAATAGCAAGATATTTTGCGCGTATGCACGTTCATAAAGGTTCTTCTTTAAGGAAATGTGTGCACAAGTTTGTTCTAAGTCGAAAAGATTAGCATGCCGTTTTTGCTTTAAAATAGCATTTCCTTGTAAACTAACTTTCCAAATGTTTGTCCTCGCAGGAAATGCCACCGAGGAAACTCTCCACAAAGAGATCTTGGAGGGATGCTGCAGCCGAAGGAACCAGCGCCGCTCTTGAGTTTGACAGCCATCGTTTCAGGAGCGCAGAGCACCAGCAGTGTTTCGAGGCCATCAAAGGATGGTCGTTCCACCGAGAGAGACGCGTCCAGCTCAGGGACGATGAGTACACAGATTTTCAGGAAGAGATAGTTCACCGGCGTTGGGCGTCGCTTGTCACTCCCATGGCTAAGTGATGGGCCATCATTTTCTTCTATTTTCTAAACCCTTTTTGCACCATTTCAATTACTGACTGGTCTTAATTGTCAATTAATTAGGCAGCTTTATTATTTGGGCTCATTTAGCTTATTTGTTGTTTTTAATCTAATTTCAGGAATTAATGAAACATTGGGCTTAATCCGGATTTTGGTTGTGGACTTGAAGAGGGCAAATAAAGCAGCGCTTACCTTAATTAATTTCTAATTAGGAAATTTCGCAATTTTATGTGGTTTAGTGTTTATTTCGTTTTGGGCCAGAGTATTGTGATAGGGCCCAGTGACTTTGAGTGACTCTTTTTAAGTAGCAGCCTTGGGATTCGTGCAAGGCTATTCTGTTATGTTATTCATTATTCAGAGCTTTGTTGAGGGTTTTACATTTTTCTGCTTGAATGCTACTGTTTCGTTCTTAATGCAATTTACCATTTTCTGCTTCTAATAACAATTTCATTCTTGTTTCTTCTTCTACTTTCATTTACGTTTCTGCTTCATTTACATTTCTGCTTCATTTACGTTTCTGCTTCATTTACATTTCTGCTTCATTTACGTTTCTGCTTTTAGTTTCATTTGCGTTTTCTGTTTGAATCTATGGAAGGCTAGATTTTCTGGTGTTGTTTCCTTTTGAGGACGAAGCCCAACTCTCTTTGAGGTTTCATTTATAATGTGGCTTCCTGGCAGTTTCTCCTTCACCAGTTAACCCAAATTCATGAACATTAATCAGTGCACGCTTCGTGTTCGATTAATTGCCTCTGAGCCTAACTTGCGTTCATGCTTAATGGACGAAGGGCTAACTGGTGTATGTGTTGCCTAATCACGTATTGACAACCCTAAGTTGATTTTCGCTTAGTAAATTGAAATTGGGTTGGATTAAGTGGTTAACTGTTAGGGACGAATTCTCCATAACCCAGGATAAGAGAATGGCTTCTGAATCAGAGGAAACAACCCATTTTTAATATTAGTAGTTTTGTATTCCATTTTACTTGTTCTCTCCTTTAAATCACAAAACATACAAACCCCCCCAATCGTTACTGTTACTGCAAGTGTATTATGAACATTTGGTTTATCATTGCTCGTTGGGAAACGACCTAGGATCACTTCCTAGTTACTGCATTTTCATGTTTATTTGATTCGGGTACGGCCTCGATCAAATTTGGCGCCGTTGCCGGGGAGCAGTGTCCAAAGGTTCATAATAGCTAGCGTTGTGTGATTAATTCTTTCGTGTTTTATGTTTAATTGTTAGTATTGTGTTAGTATGTGTGTTAGTGTTGTTTAATGTCCTGGTATTTTGTTTAGTGTGTGTTCTGTTTCAGTTTTCCTATTAAGCATTTCCCCTGTTTCAGTTTTGGGTGTTTTGCTGTAAATAGTGTTTTGCGACGGACTTAGCGACCACTTTTGCTTGCGGCAAAACAGAGTAGTAGTAGCACCGGATTTTAGCGACCACCCATGCTGAATTAATTTGGGTTTTTTGTTTTAGTAGCTAGGGTTGTTATTTCTAGCTGAATTTTTTTGTGGTAACTTCTTTTAATCTATATTTTGTGGGAAAAATAACTAGAGCCTTTAGTTTGGTCAGATTTGAAAGTTCCAAAAAAGTAGCAAATTTTGTGTTTGTCAAAACTTCAAACGGCCATAACTTTTGCTCCGGTTATCAGAATCGCAATTATTATATATGTATTTGGGGTAGAAAAAAATTTCCTATGCCATGGCAGCCTGCCATAGGCCGGCTGAGGTCTCCATCGTCCTAAAAAAGTGATTCTGTCAAAAGTTTTTTATTTTTCAAGTTTTATTCACTTATTTTTCTTAACCTACCATTTTTAGCTTCTATAGTTAGACTTTGAATTTTTGCCTGAAATTTTTTGTGCCATTTTATAAGGTTGCTCACAAAATTTCAAGTCATTTGAATATCATTTGGGGGTAGCTGTAGTTCAAACCTACACCTTTATTTACATGACAAGGCAACTAGTTGTGCATGCTGAATGTAGTGTATGACTAGAGGCAATCCATCTGACTTACAACCCTTTGATCCTAAGATAGATAGGACATTTCATAGATTAATTAGGCATCATTTTATACCTTTTGATCATCCTGAGCATTCCATTATTGGTGAATTTGTGCATTCTATTATTGCTGATTTTGAACATCCCGATTTTGAGCATTACAATTTTGAGCATTCTGATTCTGAGCATTCTGATTTTGAACATTCTGAGAACATGACACAACCTCCACCCCGTGAGAGGACTCTAAGGGAAATGGCTGCACCTGATTTCACCTACGAAAGCTTGTGCGTCCAATACCCTGATGAGGATGTCCCATATGTTCTTAAAACTGGACTGATTCATTTGCTTCCAAAGTTTCATGGCCTTGCAGGTGAAGACCCGCACAAACATTTGAAGGAATTTCATATTGTCTGCTCCACCATGAAACCCCCAGATGTCCAAGAGGATCACATATTTCTGAAGGCTTTTCCTCATTCTTTAGAGGGAGTGGCAAAGGACTGGCTGTATTACCTTGCTCCAAGGTCCATCACGAGCTGGGATGACCTTAAGAGAGTATTCTTAGAAAAAATTTTCCCTGCTTCCAGGACCACAACCATCAGGAAGGATATCTCAGGTATTAGACAACTCAGTGGGAGAGTCTGTATGAATACTGTGAGAGATTTAAAAAACTATGTGCCAGTTGCCCTCACCATCAGATTTTAGAGCAGCTGCTTCTCCAATATTTTTATGAAAGACTCAGTAATATGGAGAGAAGTATGATAGATACTGCCAGTGGTGGAGCCCTTGGAGACATGACTCCTGCTGAAGCCAGAAATTTAATTAAGAAGATGGCTTCCAACTCCCAGCAGTTTAGCGCCAGAAATGATGCTATAGTCATTAGAGGAGTGCATGAGGTAACTACAAACTCAGCTGCATCATCTGAAACTAAGAAGATTGAAGGAAAACTAGATGCATTGGTTAACTTGGTAACCCAGCTGGCCTTGAACCAAAAATTTGTACCTGTCACAAGGGTCAGTGGTTTGTGCTCCTCTGCCGACCACCATACAGACCCTTGCCCTTCCATGCAGCAACCTGGAGCAATTGAGCAGCCCGAAGCTTATGCTACAAACATTTACAATAGACCACCTCAACCTCAGCAGCAAAATCAACCACAACAGAACAATTATGACCTCTCCAGCAACAGATACAACCCTGGATGGAGGAATCACCCTAATCTCAGATGGTCTAGCCCTCAGCAACAACAATAGCAGCCTGCTCCTTCCTTCCAAAATGCTGCTGGCCCAAGCAGACCATACATTCCTCCACCAATCCAACAACAGCTATAGCCCCAGAAAAAGCCAACAGTTGAGGCTCCTCCACAACCTTCCCTCGAAGAACTTGTGAGGCAAATGACCATGCAGAACATGCAGTTACAACAAGAGACCAGAGCCTCCATTCAGAGCTTAACCAATCAGATGGGACAATTGGCTACACAATTAAATCAACAACAGTCCCAGAATTCTGACAAGCTGCCTTCTCAATCTGTCCAAAATCCCAAAAATGTCAGTGCCATTTCATTGAGGTCGGGAAAGTAGTGTTAAGGACCTCAACCCGTAGCACCTTCCTCATCTGCAAATGAACCTGCTAAACTTCACTCTACTCCAGAAAAAGGTGATGACAAAAATTTACCTATCAATTTCTGTGCAGGTGAATCTTCCACTGGTAATTCTGATTTGCAGAAGCAGCACATCCCTCCTCTTCTGTTCCCTCCAAGAACAGTTTCCAACAAAAAAATGGAACAGGCAGAGAAAGAGATCTTGGAAACATTTAGAAAAGTAGAGGTGAACATACCTCTACTGGATGCAATAAAGCAAATTCCAAGATATGCTAAATTCTTGAAGGAGCTGTGCACTAATAAGCGGAAGCTTAAAGGAAGTGAACGAATTTGCATGGGCAGAAATGTCTCTGCATTGATTGGTAAATCTGTTCCCCAAATTCCTGAAAAATGTAAAGATCCAGGTACATTCAGCATACCTTGTATTATAGGGAATAGTAAGTTTGACAATGCCATGCTAGATTTAGGAGCTTCTGTTAGTGTTATGCCTCTGTCTATTTTTAATTCTCTATCTCTAGGTCCTGTCATACCCTAATTTCGTCCGGGGATTATTACTTGATGACATGCAACCTTTGGTTAGCCGCTTTGAGATACTTGGCGTCCTTTGTTGCACGATAAATGAAGTCCCGAGACGTCTCAGAAATCTAAAGGAAGCAGGCTTGCGCGATCCGTGAAATTCCGCAATGTGGCGGAAGTCGAAAAGAGGTGTTTTTGCGCAATCCGTAAGTTTCCGTAACTTCTTCGAAAGCTAAAAAAGAGTAAATACATAATCCGTAAGGATTCGTAACCTTGCGGAAGGAAAATAGGTATCGTTACGAAATTCATAAAGTTTCGTAACGTTACGGAAAAAGAATTACAAAAAAATAGAAAGAGGAGTGCATTTAGTAAACAGGGGGGTGTAAATAGCAACCAACCCCCACTTGGGCCCTCCAGAAGATTCCTCCAGAAGGCTATTGCTTCTGGAGGAAGCAACCTTGCTCGCCTGGGCGAGCTGGGCGGCAAGCTTCTCCCCTATTTTGCTATAAATATGGGGAGAAGTGAAGAAGAAAAGGGTTCAGCCCCTTAGGCACTTCTCTCTCTCTCGAAATAGCTGAGGAAAATTAGTTCCATGAAGAAAATTCAAGCCGAGGCGCTTCCGTAACGTTTCCGTGAGTAATTACGTGAAGATTCTCGACCGTTCTTCAAGATTCGTCGTTCGTTCTTCGTTTTCTTCGGTCTTCAACGGGTAAGTACTTCAAACCAAGCTTTTCAATTCATTCTATGTACCCGTGGTGGTCCACATTTTGTTTCATGTATGTTTATTCTCGTTTTCATCTGCTTTTTATACCCCCTTTTGACATGCTTAAGCCATTTATTTAAGTCATTTCTCGCCTAATCTAAAAATAAAATAAATTTCCACCAATCGTTTGAATTGTATCATCCATTAATTTTGGTTAAAATGAATTCCGACCGTTCGGTCGTGCCGTAACCACGTTGGAAATCAAAAAAGAGGTAAAATAATAATATAATAATAAAAAAAATACCCTTTTGTCGCAACCTACCCTTTGGCGGGAAGGCGACGCGTGACTCGCGGGATGCGTGTTCCACGAAAGGAATACGCGCGGAGTCGCCACCAACGTTTATTTGAGGAAAACGTCGAAAAATCCGGAAAAGACGCGATCTACGAACTTTTAAGTGAAAGGCTCGGGAGTTGTATTTACGCACGAGGAAGGTATTAGCACCCCACACGTCCGTCACAAGGGACGACAGCCTTTAATCGAATGTGCAAACATGACTTTGGTTTTTACGTTCCCTTTTATGTCCTTATATCCTTTATACCCTTTTTATATTTTTTCTATTTTTGTGGTTGACAAGGGTGTTTCCCTTTGCTCCTACGTATTCCTCAATTGTGATGAGGAAATCAGACCTACGTAGTTCTTTCGGAACAAAGTGTTTGGTTAAGTTGTTTTTGATCTTTTTGCAAGATATATTTTGATTGAACAAAAAGGTCATTTAAGGTGTTGGACCATTAAACGATCTTTTGATTTTGAAAGGAGAGAAACGTTAAGGCGTTGGACCATTAACGATCTCTCGGGGTGGTCGACAAAAGTGGAGCTTTTGCTCCTACGTATCCTCAATTGCGATGAGGAAATCAGACCTACGTAGTTCTTGCAAAAGCGGTAAAGTTACATGTTGATTTTATGCTTTTGAACGGTCCATGTTAACCGATAAAAGCAAAGATGACCGTTTAAGGCGTTGGACCTTAAAACGGTTTTTAGTGATTTTTCGGACAAAAACTTGATTTGTGAGTTGATTTTAGTCTTAGTTTCACTTTGGTTATTAATCAATTCATTCAAGGAAACTTTCAAAGAAAAACGTCTGATTGATTTTTTTGATTATTTTATTCAAAGATATTTTGATTATTTTATTATTATTTTTCAAGATATTTTGATTATTTTATTATTATTTTACTTTTTTTGGTTTAACCGAGGTTATAGCGTGAACGATCGGTTAGATTTCGTTTTAAAAGTGATTAACTGAGATTACAACACAAATGATCGGTTGAAATTCATTTTATCATTTATTAGGTGAGAAAACGGCTTAAATAAACGGTAAAAGCGCGTTAAAGACGAAAGAAAAGAAATCAAAAATGAACGAAATAAAGATGAAAGCTTAAAAAAACAAGAAATGAATTGAAAGTCTCGGATTCGAAAATTTACCCGTTGAAGAACGAAGAACAGATGAAGAACGGTGAAGAACAGACGAAAACCATCACGGATTTGCTTACGGAAACATCTCGGAAGCGTTACGGAAGCACCTGGGCTTGGATTTTCTTCACGGAAACAATTTTTTTCACCCAAAACAGCTGAAATACATAGCCAGGGGGCTCCGGGATCCTTAGAACAGCCCCTTTCAGCCTATTTATAGGAAAAAAGGGGAGGAGGTTGCTGCCCAGCTCGCCTAGGCGACCTTAGCTCGCCCAGGCGAGCTGGGTTGCTTCCTCCAGAAGCAACCCAGCTTCAAAAAAAATTCTGGAAGGCCCAATTCAAAATTTCGAAATTGCTATTTGCATCCCCGCAATTTTGATAAGTTCACCCCCCTTTTTTCGTAATTTATGGAAAAGTTACGGAAGCCTTACGGAAGCATATAAGACTTGATTTTCTTCTTTCTTTCTCTTCCGTCTCACCCGTATTCAGTTAATTATGCTTATTTAGAGTTATGGGAATTTTACGGAAGCATTACGGGTGTCCCGGAAGCCCCGGAATCCCATTTTTCAACAAAACGGGGGGTGTGGTGGCCACCTAGCTCGCCCAGGCGAGCTAGGTTGCTTCAACCTTAAGCAAGAAATTGCCCAGAAACCTCTAGAAGGGCCCAGATTCGAAAATTACTATTTGCACCCCCATTTTACTAAATACACCCCCCTTTGCCTTTTTTTTGGTGATTTTTTTCGTAACGTTACGAAACTTTACGAATTTCGTAACGATACTTGTTTTCTTTCCGTAATGTTACGGAACCTTGCGGATTACATAATCATCCCTTTTTTTGACTTACAGAATGTTACGAAACCTCACGAATTGTGCAACGATGCTTCCTTTTGATTTCCGATGTGTCACGGAACCTTACAGATTGTGCATCAATACTTTCTTTCGGTTTCCGGAACATCACGGAACTTCACAAATTGCCTAATGATGGGTGCCAAGCACCTCAAAATGACCAAACACAAGTTGCATGCCACCAAGCAAAGGTCCCCGGACGAAATTAGGGTATGACAGTTGCCCCTCTTTACTTGTCTTTTATTGGAGATAAAAGGGAAGTAAAGATACGACTCTAATTTCGCTCCTCCCGGTTGACAAGAGTCGCGGGTGACCATAAAATACCCCCGCATGCAAATGACTTGTTGTCCCCGGGGGAACAAAAGGTGCAGAAGACGATGTCAGTCTCTACATGCTATGAAGCGTTCTGTCTTACAGATAGCAAAAGAAAGTTTATACGGATAACCACTCGGGTTTTTCCGCCCGTCAGCGTGACTCAAATGTCAGTATGACAGATCTTGTGAGCGCGGAAGATGACGTAAATCTCCGCGTGTCAACGGGCTTGTCGGCCGCGATTGACGAAGGGCGCAGAAGACGACGATAGTCTCTGCGTGCTATCAGGCTTTTCATCTTACAGATAGCAAAAAAGAATGTTTATACGGATAACCACTTGGGTATTTCCGCCCGTCAGCGTGACTCAAAAGTCAGTATGACAGATCTTGTGAGCGCGGAAGATGACGTAAATCTCCGCGTGTCAACGGGCTTGTCGGCCGCGATTGACGAAGGGCGCAGAAGACAATGTTAGTCTCTGCGTGCTATCAGGCTTTTCGTCATACAGACAGCAAAAAGAATGTTTATACGGATAACCACTCGGGTATTTCCGCCCATCAGCGTGACTCAAATGTCAGTATGACAGATCTTGTGAGCGCGGAAGATGACGTAAATCTCCACGTGTCAACGGGCTTGTCGGCCGCGATTGACGAAGGGCACAGAAGACGAAGTTAGTCTCTGCGTGCTATCAGGCTTTTCGTCTTACAGACAGCAAAAAAGAATGTTTATACGGATAACCACTCGGGTATTTCCGCCCGTCAGCATGACTCAAATGTCAGTATGACAGATCTTGTGAGCACGGAAGATGACGTAAATCTCCGCGTGTCAACGGGCTTGTCGGCCGCGATTGACGAAGGGCGCAGAAGACAACGTTAGTCTCTGCGTGCTATCAGGCTTTTCGTCTTACAGACAGCAAAAAAGAATGTTTATACGGATAACCACTCGGGTATTTCCGCCTGTCAGCGTGACTCAAATGTCAGTATGACAGATCTTGTGAGCATGGAAGATGACGTAAATCTGCGCGTGTCAACGGGCTTGTCGGCCACGATTGACGAAGGGCGCAGAAAACGACGTTAGTCTCCGCGTGCTATCAGGCTTTTCGTCTTATAGATAGCAAAAAGGTTTTGAAAGAGCGGACAACCACTTGGGTATCTCCGCATGTCACGTGACTCCAGTGCCAGCATGACAGAACTTGTGAGGGTGGCCGACAAAAGCGAGGCTCTTGCTCCTACGTATCCTCCAATGAGGAACTCAGACCTACGTAGTTCTTGATAACTTGTGAGACTTGAAAAAGTCTCCACCGGAAGATGCTGACATCTCCGGAAAGGGCGCAGATGACCACATTGGCCTCTGCTCGTCAATCACACTTGGGGTCACTGAATGACGAGGTGCGGATAACCGTAAGGTGTCTCCGCAGGCTACCAGCTCTTGGGTCATGGTAACAAAAGGTGGTGTGGTCGACAAAAGCAAGGCTTTTGCTCCTACGTATCCTCAAATGAGGAACTCAGACCTACGTAGTTATGGATAACCATTGAGACTAGAAATAGTCTCGGTGTTTTCTTCGCTAAAATGCGAACATGCTTTAGTAAAGAGACAAAACTTCCAACTAATCAGATCAACATATGCTTTTTGGACCAAAAACAATGTGTCTACCGGGGAAGGAGAGTATGCTGATGAAATTTTCTCATAACCACAAATGAGATTTTGGATGTTTAGCATTTCGTTTCTAAATGACCATTTAGAGGAAACACTGGGTTCGACAAAAATAGAAGAAAATCACTCAAAGTATATCAATCTCACACAGGTAAGTGTTTCATCCTAATTCCGAACCATAGATATGTCATGACTTGATTTTACAAATCATTTCCTATCAAATCAAAGATTACATGCGTGATCATGGATCAATAGGACTTCCCTTGGAAACGGGTTCTTTTGGTGGGTTTTTCGGCTTTTGATTTTTTTTTTGCTTTTTCCTTTTCTGTTTTGGTTTAGTGCGGGGCGAAAAGTCGCTAGCGCACAAGATTTTGGTTGTCAATTAAAGGGAGAAGACCATTTTAGGTCGTTGTTTCCTTTCCTTCTTTTTGTTCATTTGGTGACAATTCTGTATTGCTCAGATATTGTCCAGTCCAAAGACCTTTCTGCATATTTCTTCTGTTTTCTTTCGATCCTTGATCAGGAGCTTTCTTTCCTTCTTCTTCTTTTTTTTTTTTACTTTCTCCCATTCTTTGATTGGGAATTTCCTTTCTTTTCTTTTTGCTTTCTCCCACTCTTTGATTGGGAAGTTTCCTTTCTTTTCTTTTTGCTTTCTCTTTGATTGGAAATTTTCCTTCTTTTCTTTTTTTGCTTCCGAGGGTAAGGATTGACATTCTCACCCTGGGTCAAGGTTTATGGTGATTCAGGATTTTGGCTCAAGACTTGTAGAATGGCTAGACATGATACATGTCAGGGTTTGGTTTGGTTCAAGGATAAAAGGGATGCCCCACATTATTTCCATGACACAAATGCAAAAATGATGATTTGGAAATTTTATGCAAAACTGGTCATGCATGCACCTATGCGGACACTCAAGTGTCAAATTTTTATGGTCATGTGATGCTAGGGCTCAGGATTCATTTCCTCTATTTTAAATCAACCCAATGTTTCCAAAATATGCTCTTTTATCAATTTGTGCATTCATTCGAGTCCATTTTGGGTACTCGGGAAAATTTCACAGCATTCACCCTTCAGGTGTACACACATTTTTTTTCAAAAACTAGCTATGATCAGCGAATTTTTTTTCAAAGAAGAGTTGGAAGTCATCTCTTTTCAAAAGCATGTTGGTTTTTCAGCTAGACAACTTATTTTTCTTTTTTTTCTCTCTTTTTTTCTTCTTTTTTTGTTTATTTCTTTTTCTTGTTTGTATTTTTGTTTTTTTTCCCCCTTTTTTTCCATGAGGTATTTTGCTACCTAAACATGTGTATATTTTTGTGAGGTATTTTTGCTATATACATGCATATCCAAGGTATCTTGCTACCTAAACATACATATATATTTTGTGAGGTGGTTGCTTGCTACCTAAATTACATACATGCATATCTAAGGTATTTTTCACTACCTAAACACGCATACATATATTTTGTGAGGTATGACTACCTTCCGAGCTTGTGCTCGTTTTATTTAAATTCTTAGGATCATGAGCAACTAGGTGTGTCCCAATATGACTTGAGAAACAAAAGGTGATCAAATAGCAAGCAGAAATTTAAAAGTTACTAGGTTGCCTCCTAGTAGCGCTTCTTTAATGTCTTGAGCTGGACGCCTGATGACTTGTTTGTCACGGACCTAGTACTTTTGCTTATCTTTGGCTTTGGACTTGGTAGCCTGCTGGTCGGCCATGTGTCGTAGGCAACACTCTAACCTTTTTGTGGATGAGCTGAGGTGAACTCTAGAGGTGGTGGCGATGTGTCTATTGCCTGCTACTGGCCATCCCAATGCTGCTATGGTGTTTCGCCCTACGCCTGCCTGGGGGCGCAGTACTTCTTGATGAAAGCCTGGTTAATAGGGGGCCTGCTGACCTTGCTGGGGGCGACAGGCACCCCGTAGAATCGACAGAGGCCCGTAATCAGAGCTGGCAACCCCAAGACCCTGTTGGACTTCTCCGGGTCCACAGAGTGTTTTGCGGGCACGATCCCTGCAAACAGTAGATGACATCAGAAATTAGTTGGGGGGAGGTGCGTACTTACCTATGCCACGACGACATGAACTTGCTGGGGGGAACGGGCGCCCTGTAGGGCCGACAGAGGCCCGTAACCAGAGCTGGAAACCCCAGGGCCCTGTTGGACTTCTTTAGGTCCACTGGGTGTCTTTGTGGGTGCGATCCCTGCAAACAATAGATGGTATCAGAAATCAGTTGAACCATATGCATACTTACCCACGTCGGGACGACACAAACCAACTGATACTTTTGCAGGGGGAGATTGGCATTCCGGTCGCTGGGCAGAATGTTGCTAAGTAGCAATGTCATCTATATCTGTGTAAGAGTGGTCATGTTGGTGCGCATGATCCGCACTCGTCTCTTTGCAGCGACACGGGTGAAATCTTGCCCCGGTATGTATAGTAGTTGTGTGATAGCCTCCCTCTCTGGTTGTGCTCGCACAGTTGGCCCTCCTCCAATATCAGGGGGTGGCCCAGGAACCGTTAAAAGGAAACTACTGGCCCCTTAACCGGGAGTGCAAGTCTCGGTTAAGCATTTAAGGACAGAGGACCTTAAATTCTCTTAAGGTGTGGATGTGGAGCACACTGAAAATGAGGACACGTAGCCCTCTCAAGGCGAGGATGTGTAGTCCTCTGGAGGTGAGGGCGTGCAGCCCTCTGTTGGCGAGGACGTGTAGTCCTCTAAAGGTGAGGGCGTGTAGCCCTACGAAGGTGAGGACATGCAGTCCTCTGATGGCGAGGGCGTGTAGCCCTCTGAAGGTGAGGACGTGTGGTCCTCTAAAGGTGAGGGCGTGTAGCCCTACGAAGGTGAGGACATGCAGTCCTCTGATGGCGAGGATGTGTAGTCCTCTAAAGGCGATAGGTACAAGTACCCAAGGGTCCACCCTTATGAGAAAGCAAGAGATCGACTCATCGAGAGGGTCGGTGATCGAGGCCGTACCCGAATCAAATAAACATGAAAATGCAGTTACTAGGAAGTGATCCTAGGCCGTTTCCCAACGAGCAGTGACAAGCCAAATGTTCATAATATACTTGCAGTAACAGTAACGATGGGGGGGGGGTTTGTTTGTTTTGTGATTAAAGAGCAGAACAAGTAAACTGGAATACGAAACTACTAATATTAAAAACGGGTTGTTTCCTCTGATTCAGAAGCCATTCTCTTATCCTGGGTTATGGAGAATTCGTCCCTAACAGTCAACCACTTAATCCAACCCTATTTCAATTTACTAAGCGAAAATCAACTTAGGGTTTTCAATACGTGATTAGGCACCACATACACCAGTTAGCCCTTCATCCATTAAGCATGAACGCAAGTTAGGCTCAGAGGCAATTAATCGAACACGAAGCGTGCACTGATTAATATTCACGAATTTGGGATACTGGTGAAGGGAGAACTGCCAGGAAACCACATTACAAGAGAAACCTCAAAGAGAGTTGGGCTTCGTCCTCAAAAGGAAACAACACCAGAAAATCTAGCTTTCCATGGATTCAAACAGAAAACGCAATTGAAACATGAAGCAGAAACGTAAATGAATAGAAACGTAAACGAACAGAAATGTAAAATGGAACAGAAACGTAAATGAAAGTAGAAGAAGAAGCAAGAACGAAATTGTAATTAGAAACAGAAAACGTAAATTTGCATTACGAACTCAGAAGCATCAAAACAGAAAAACGAAAACCCTAAAACAAAGCTCTGAATAATGAATAGCATAACAGAATAGAATGCCCTGCACGAATCCCAAGGCAGCTATTTAAAAAGAGTCACTCAAAGTCACTGGGCCCTATTACAATACTCTGGCCCAAAACGAAATAAACACTGAACAACATAAAATAAAATTGCGAAATTTCCTAATTAGAAATTAACTAAGATAAGCGCTGCTTTATTTGCCCTCTTCAAGTCCACAACCAAAATCCGGATTAAGCCCAATGTTTCATTAATTCCTGAAATTAGATTAAAAACATCAAATTAGCTAAATGAGCCCAAATAATAAAACTGCCTAATTAATTGACAATTAAGACCAATCAATAATTAAAATGGTGCAAAAAGGGTTTAGAAAATAGAAGAAAATGATGGCACATCAAAACCCCCCATACTTAGCCTTTTGCACTCCTGGGCAAAATGAAACAAAGAACAAAATCCAAGGATATCAGAGGGAGACAAACAAAAACATTCACATATTTCTCAATGAACATCAGGGAATGAAAGGAATGGGTAACATCTAACATAAGGAGATCCAAAAAGTCAAGACATTCATGAAAATCATCCAAGCAACCCAATCATGGCAAAATAGTTAATCAGCTCAAGAATGAAAAGTGATAAAGCCTCACAAGATATACACTCTATCTCTCAAGTGTCTAGGCTACTATTTACCCTCAAAGCACCCATGAAAGCAAACACCACATAAACTTGGCAAGATTCTAAAATTGACAATCAACCCATAAACACAAGCACATGAGGATCAAAAGGTCTTTTAAGGTTGTAATGGGGCCAAGGACAAGGTATGGAGAAATATGGAATAAGTGGCTAAATCCCAAAGGAATAGAGGAGCAAAGGGGAATAAGTGCATATTAAGAAAAAAATAAAAAGAAGTAAAGATAAAAATTAAACATGAAGAGTAGAACCAAGAGTTTCATCATTCTTGTGCCATTTAAGATCTTATTCACTCAACTTTATTGCTTTTCTTTTTCTTTTTTCGATTTTTTTTTTTACTCTTTTTTTTTTTACTCTTTAGCCTTTGAGAAACAACATTTCATTCAGCATGTCCAACATTTAACCAATATACAATGTACATCAAGTATGGCCCAAAATACATCATGAAGCATAGCCAACAAAACAAGTTGTCCAATGAAACAAAAACCCCCCACACTTATTCCCAAAACAATTCCAAAGCTCCAAAATTCCTTAAGGATATGGTAATATCATGGTTTTTCACTTAAGGCTTGTAGTGAGCTTCAAAACTAGGAAAGGGACACAAGGCTCAAAAGGGCTATCAAAGGAATTAATTCAAGGTAAGTCCATTTGGCTAGATGCTTATAAGAACAAAATTGCCTTAATCATTTCCAAATATGCATGTGAATTAGGACGCATCAACAAGAATCAAGCCAAGGCTATTGTGCAAGCAATCAATGGGGCAAAACACACCAAATGATTATAATGATGGATGGCTCAAATTCTCACAAAGGTAAAATCATCACTTTCAAATTGAGCTTTCAAAACTATCATGACATGTAGAGAAGAATCAAGGATTTCAAGTCACAAAATGTCAAGAACTTTTATTTTCAAAACAATTACCCATTTCTTGAACATATCCTATAATTCAAAGAAAAACATGCAAAGTCGTACGTGCACACAAAATTGACCCAAAATATTAAACTAAAAATCCGACGAAACTAACAACATTAACAAATTAACACAACTAACAAATTAACAAAACCAACAAAACTAGCAAAACCAAAGAACACCCCCCCCCATACTTAAACAACACATTGTCCTCAATGTAGCACAATTAACAGATTAAAAACAATTAAATCATCAAAGAGAATCGGACAAGTGTAATAAAAGCAAAGAAGGAGATAGGAAAAGAAAAACTCCCTAAGTCATGGTGGAGGAAGAGTAGGGTGGAGTAAGGAAGTCTCTTCCTCCACTACGTCCACTAAAGAAGGGTTCGTGAGGAATGGCTTAAGTCGATGTCCGTTGACCTTGAAGCTCTTGTTTGTGGAGTCGCTTTTGATCTCAACTGTACCATAAGGAAAAACATTAGTAACAACAAAAGGACCAATCCACTTAGACCTCAACTTACCACTCATGAGTCCAAGCCTAGAATTATACAATAACACTTTTTGCCCAACCACGAAGTCTTTTTTAACTATCATGCTATCATGGAACTTCTTGGTCTTTTCTTTGTAGAACTTGGCATTCTCGTAGGCTTCTAGGCGGATTTCATCTAACTCACTCAGTTGCAACTTCCTTTCCTCGCCAGCTTGATCCATAGAGAAGTTGCAAGTCTTCACTGCCCAGTATGCTTTGTGCTCAATTTCCACTGGAAGATGACATGCCTTTCCAAAGACAACCCGATAAGAAGACATTCCTATGGGTGCTTTGTAGGCAGTCCGATGTGCCCAGAGAGCATCATCAAGCCTGGTACTCCAATCTTTCCTGCTTGGCTGCACAATCTTCTCTAGAATTCTCTTGATTTCCCTGTTAGAAATTTCTGCCTGTCCATTAGTCTGGGGGTGGTATGGTGTGGATACCCTGTGTACCACCCCGTACTTTTTAAGCAGGGCATGCATTGTCCTGTTGCAAAAATGGGTTCCTTGATCACTAACAATTGCTTTAGGCACTCCAAACCTGCAAAACAGATTAGACCTGACAAAGTCTGCGACAACTTTAGCATCATTAGTTCTAGTGGGCTTGGCTTCCACCCATTTTGAAACATAATCAACTGCAAGGAGAATGTAAACACAACCAAAAGAGACAGGAAAAGGACCCATGAAATCTATACCCCAGACATCAAACACCTCACAGAATAGCATAGGTTGCTGAGGCATTTGTTGTCGCCATGTAAGTGTATTTCCTGCTCTCTGACACTGCTCACAAGTGCTGCAGATCTTCCACGCATCTTTAAAGATGGTGGGCCAATAAAAACCACAATCAAGCACTTTGCGAGCTGTCCTTTGAACACCCAGATGACCTCCCGGTGCGGAAGAATGACAGAACTGCAGGACTGAGTTAGTCTCATGATCTGGAATGCACCGTCTAATGACCTGATCACTGCACAATTTCCACAAGTAGGGGTCATCCCAAATAAAATGCTTAGCATCACTTTTAATCTTATCTTTTTGGGCCTTAGATGCTAAGGGAGGAAAAACAGAGGCAACTAAATAATTGACAATGTTAGCAAACCAGGGAGTAGAAAGAGAGTCAGAAATACTATACAATATATACAAATGATCATCCGGGAAATCATCCCGAATAGGTGAATCTGCATCATAGACACGTTCGATCCGACTCAAATGATCAGCAACTAGATTTTGTGCTCTGCTCCTATCACGGATCTCCAAGTCAAACTCTTGGAGCCAGAGCATCCATCGGATCAACCTAGGCTTAGAATCAGCCTTCTTCAACAAGTACTTTAGAGCTGCATGGTCAGTATAAACAATAATGCGAGTACCAAGCAAATAAGATCGAAATTTTTCAAGAGCAAAAACTATGGCTAGAAGCTCTTTCTCAGTAGTAGTATAATTTGCTTGGGCAGCATCTAAAGTCCTAGAAGCATAATATATCACCCTGGGCAATTTATCAATTTTCTGAGCAAGGACAGCCCCCAATGCATAATTTGATGCATCACACATAAGCTCAAAAGGGGCTGTCCAATCGGGTGCCTGGATGATGGGGGTGGTAGTCAACGCTCTTTTGAGGCAATCAAAAGCCTCTTTGCATCTGTCATTAAAGTCAAACTCCACCTCCTTTTGCAACAAGTTGGACAGTGGAAGGGCTACTTTGCTAAAATCCCTTATAAAGCGCCTGTAGAATCCTGCATGACCAAGAAAAGATCGCACCTCTCGCACACAAGAGGGGTACAATTGTGAAATAACAGAAATTTTTGCAGGATCTACTTCAATACCCTTATTGGAAATAATGTGGCCTAAAACTATACCTTGCTCAACCATAAAATGACATTTTTCAAAATTTAGAACAAGGTTAGTTTCAATGCATCTATTCAAAACTTTTTCCAAACTATTCAAACAACCATCAAAAGAGGATCCATATACAGTGAAATCATCCATAAACACCTCTATGCAATTTTCTAAAAAATCACTGAAAATACTAATCATGCACCGCTGGAAGGTACCAGGGGCATTGCACAGGCCGAAAGGCATCCTCCTATAAGCAAAAGTGCCGAAGGGGCAGATGAATGTGGTCTTTTCCTGATCCTCAGGAGCAATATTAATTTGCATATAACCAGAAAAACCATCAAGGAAACAGTAGTGGGATTTACCTGCCAAGCGTTCAAGCATCTGGTCAATGAATGGCAGGGGAAAATGGTCCTTTTTGGTAACCTGGTTCAGCCTCCTATAGTCAATGCAGACTCTCCAACTGTTATGCACCCGAGTAGGAATCAGCTCCTCCTTCTCATTTCTGATCACTGTGAGGCCAGTCTTTTTCGGGACTACCTGGACGGGACTCACCCATTGGCTGTCGGAGATAGGATAAATGATTCCAGCTTGCAAAAGCTTGGTTATCTCCTTCTTCACTACATCAAGAATCACGGGGTTGAGTCTTCTCTGTGGCTGTCTTACTGGTTTAGCTCCATCCTCTAAATTTATTCGATGCATACATGTGGATGGGCTAATACCAGGAATGTCCGCTAGGGTCCAGCCTATAGCCTTCTTATGCTTCTTGAGAACTGACAACAACTTCTCCTCTTGCTCATCAGCAAGGGAGGCAGATATAATCACTGGAAAACTCTTGCTATCATCCAAGTAAGCGTATTTTAAATTTGATGGCAGAGGCTTCAATTCTGGTGTGGTCGGCTGGATAGTGGTAGAAGGAGATGGTTTCTCAGCCTTTACCTCATAAAGAAAGTCAGAGGTATGTGTACTTCCTAAAACATGGTTAGTCCTATCTTACTCTATAAAATCAATCTCAAGAAGTAAAACACCACCACCAGGCATGCAATCAATATCACTCCCAGATTCACTCTCAGCATCGAATTCAGACATATGATCAAGTACAATTTCAGACTCAATGCATGAAGAGTGAGAGGCATGCAGATTAGAATAAAGATCAGTCATGTATTCATCAACAACATGGTCAATTATTTCAGCACGAAATACAGAAAGATCTTCAGATGGGTATTTCATAGCATCCAGAATATTAAAATGAACAGTTATATCACCAAACTCCATGGACAGTGTGCCTGCATAAACATCTATCTTAGTTCTAGCAGTTTTCATAAAGGGTCTGCCTAGAATGATGGGAACTGATCCTTGAGAAAATCCATCTTCCATATTCAAGATATAAAAATCAACAGGGAAAATCAGTTCACCAACTCTAACTAAGACATCTTCTATGAAACTGTCATACCCTAATTTCGTCCGGGGACCTTTGCTTGGTGACATGCGACCTTTCTTTGGTCCTTGTGAGGTGCTTGGCACCCATCATTAGGCAATTTGTGAAATTCCAGGACATGCCGGAAAACCAAAAAAATATTGATGCACAATCCGTAAGTTTCTGTGACACACCGGAAATCAAATGGAAGCATCGTTACATAATTAAGTGAGGTTCCGTAACATTCCGTAAGTCAAAAAGGGGATGATTATGTAATCCGCAAGGTTCCGTAACATTACGGAAAGAAAACAAGTATCGTTACGAAATTCGTAAGTTTCCGTAACTTTACGAAAAAAGAATCACAAAAAAAAGCAGAGGGGGGTGTACTTAGTAAAAATGGGGGTGCAAATAGCACCCAGGCCCACTTGGGCCCTCCAGAATATTCCTCCAGAAGGCTGTTGCTTCTGGAGGAAGCAACCTGGCTCGCCTGGGCGAGCTGAGCTCGCCTGGGCGAGCTGGGCGGCAACCACCTCCCTTATTTTGCTATAAATAGGGGAGGAAGTGAAGAAGAAAAGGGTTCAGCCCCTTTGGCACTTCTCTCTCTTTCGAATTTGCTTGGAAAAATTGTTTCCGTGAAGAAAATCTAAGCCGAGGCGCTTCCGAAATGTTTCCGTAACGTTTTCCGTGAGGAATTTCGCAAAGGTTTCAACCGTTCTTCGACGTTCTTCATTCGTTCTTCATCGTTCTTCGATCTTCAACGGGTAAGTACCTCGAACCAAGCTTTTCGATTCATTCTATGTACCCGTAGTGGTCCACATTGTGTTTCGTGCATTTTTATTCTCGTTTTGTTTACTTTTTATACCCCCTGTTGACGTGCTTAAGCCATTTTACTTAAGTCATTTCTCGTTTAACTTAAAAATAAAATCAATTTCCACCGAACGTTTGAATTGTATTATCCGATAACTTCGGTTAAAATAAATTCCGACCGTTCGGTCGTGCCGTAACCACGTTGGAAATAAAAAAAAAGAGGTAAAAAATAATATGATAATAAAAAAAAACATCTTTTAGCAAAATAAAGCGGAAAATCAATCGGACGTTTTCTCTTTGGGATTTCTCATTCTTAATCGAATTGATTAATAACTAAAGTGAAACTAAGGCTAAAATCAACTCGCCTAGTCAAGCTTGTCCACAAAAATAGGCTTTTGAAGTTTGTCATTTCAATTTCTCACTAAGTAAAATGGATCATTTTTAAGGTCCAACGCCTTAAAATGATCACCACTTAAGTAAAAAAGAATCACTTGATAAGAAAGAACTACGTAGGTCTGATTTCCTCATCGCAAATTGAGGAATACGTAGGAGCAAAGGGAAACACCCTTGTCGACCACAAAAAAAGAAAAAAATATAAAGGGTATAAAGGATATAAGGACATAAAAGGGAACGTAAAAATCAAAGTCATGTTTGCACATTCGATTAAAGGCTGCCGTCCCTTGGGACGGACGTGTGGGGTGCTAATACCTTCCCCGTGCGTAAATACAACTCCCGAACCTTTCACTTAAAAGTTCGTAGACCGCATCTTTTTCCGGTTTTTCCGACGTTTTCCTCAAATAAATGTTGGTGGCGACTCCGCGCGTATTCCTTTCATGGAACACGCATCCCGCGAGTCTCGCGTCGCCCTCCCGCCGAAGGGTAGGTTGCGACAGTTGGCGACTCCACTGGGGACAATTTTTAGAGAGTTAGGCCATTTAATCTTGTGCAAATGCTTTACCATGACTTACTCCTTTGTTGTTTTCCTTCATTATGTACTTGTGTATATAAACTCTTTGTTGCTTTTAGTGCGTTCTAAAATGTATGCATGAGGTAAATATTTATTCATTTGATGCACACAAACACCAACACTATTTGCACACACTGTGAGTGAAAAAGGGCCCTATACCTGGGTTCATGGGAACATAAGGAGTGGAGGTGAATCTGTGATCATGCTAGGTCTCCGACTTGCTTTGAAAACTTATTGTTGCTAGTAGTCCCTACTGCTGCAATATGTTCTTCGAAGGGGATGATACCTCTAGAAACCATCAAGAGAGATATGACTACCTTGGGGATTATTACTAAAAGCCTAGTTAGCTTTTTCCCTTATAGGTCCCTTAAATAGGGGCACAGAGCAAACACGTTGCGTGCCATTTTTCACACTGCCATGCATAAGTATCATATATCCTTTTGCTTATATTTGTTTGTGAATATTGTCGTACTATGTACATCCTCGTGTTGTGCCTTTCGCATATGCATCATGCGTAGGTTTCGTCTTCGATCCCCTCACTTTAGCAAACCAACGAAGGGTCCGTGTCACCGTTTTAAATACATACGTTGGGGCACTTTGCTACCCCTAGACGTTGTATCTAAGAAGGAGACAGTTTCTTGGGCTCCCGTATTCGTAAATTGCATCTGTGTCATATGCATTTCTTCATGCATTCATCCATTCCACCCATGATAGATGTCGGAGTTTTGATTCGCACTAGATTTTATTTCACTTTAGTAAAACATGGGATCAAGTCAAAAGCCTTCGTTTAAAAAGAGGTTCTATCAAGTCAAAATCAAGAGCTTAGAGGTCACTAGTTTACGAGAGTTGGGGCAATTAATGGGTCAACTTCAACGGCAAGCCTTCCGCAAAGCCTATGGTAAGATTTGGGACCTAGCTAGGGTAGAAGTCTCCATGGAACCGATTGCATCCCTTTCCCAGTATTATGACCAGGCCCTAAGGTGCTTCACATTTGAGGATTTCTAGCTAGTGCCGACTGTGGAAGAGTTTGAAGAAATCCTGGGATGCCTACTGGGAGGAAGGAAGCCATATCTTTTCTTTGGGTTCTATCCCTCCATGACAAGAGTTGCCAAGGTAGTGAAAATCTCAGCACAAGAGTTGGACCGTGTAAAGCAAAACAGAAATGGAGTAGTCGGAGTACCAAGGAAGTGTTTGGAGGAAAGGGCAATGGCCTTGGAAAATCAAGGCGAATGGGCTTTCTTTTATTGACATCTTGGCGTTTTTGATCTTTGGAGTTGTCCTCTTTCCGAATATGGAAGGGTTAGTGGACCTAGCAGCGATTGACGCTTTCCTCGCCTTTCATCATGGCAAGGAAAGCTCGGTCGTCGCCATTTTGGCCATGTATGACACGTTCGACCGGGGATGTGAAAAGAGCAGCGCAAGAATTGTTTGTTGTGCACTGGCTCTCTATGTGTAGCTGGTTTCACACCTTTTTTTCTCCAAGAAGGTAGGCCCGTCTATCCGCTACAAGGTCACCGCTCGGCATGGGATGCGGCGTGAAGAAAGGACAGAGAGCTTAGGGGAAGCAGTAATGGGATCATCGGCGGCTATCATAAGTGGCTGAGAGTCCGAACACAAGGATTGGATTGGCTCACAAATCTAAAGACTGTGAGAGACGATGAGGTTAAAGCTTCGGAAGAAAGTGATGAGGTACAAGCCCTAAAGGCAGAGCTTGAAAGAGCCCGGGTAGTCGAAGAGAAGTTCAAGTCCATAGCCATCAAAGTCTGAAAAGAGTATGATGAACTAAGGGACGTCAATATGGCCACAGCTGAAGCTTTGGAACGAGAAACCAAGAAGGCCCGAAAGGAAGAACACGACCAAAGCAAAGTTTTGAAGGGCTTTATAGGGCAGCAATAGTGAGCTCAAGCTCCGAAGAGGTGAAAGGAATCATCACGGGTCAAAGGCATGATCTTGAAGGACGAGCTAAAGGTTTGCCTTAGGTCGAAAAGAAATTTTTCCCAACAGTTAAGCGAGACTGAAGGGAATATGTGGGCCATCATCGATAAGTGCAAAGACAAGCTAAATCTAGCGGCAACTCACGAGCAAAGGCTAGAGGATGAGTACGCCAAGATATCAGCAGAAAGGGAAGCAAGGGAAAGGGTAATTGATTCATTGTACCAAGAGGCAACAATGTGGGCGGACCGATTTGCTCTTACTTTGAACAAGAGTCAAGAACTTCCCCCATTGCTAGCCAAGGCCAAAGCAGTGGCGGACACCTACTCCGCCCCCGAGGAGATCCATGGACTTCTCAACTATTGTCAGCATATGATAGACTTAATGGACCATATGATTAGAAACCGCTAGGAAGTTTGTATTGTCGCTCAGATCTTGACTAGTTATAACTTTTTGAAAAAAATGAGTTTATCCCACATTTTTACTCCAAAAATCAGTGCGAATCAAGTCACTCCCACATTTTATCTCTAGCATGCATTGTATGTTGGTCTCGTCCTTTGTCACGGGAAGCCGGAAGGTCCATATCACCTTCTTAATTGTACACATGGGGCACTGCGCCCCCAAATGCGCAAGTAAGAAGAGATAATTTTTCGGGCTGTCGTGTCCGTAAAATGCATTCATATCATGCATCACATAAGCATCTCTTCATAACATCATAATGAACATATCGTTCCTGCATTTGTCCGTTATCATATTCCAGCCTCACATTTTGCATGAGTCATGGCATCATCATGCATATGCGTTCAACAAACTTTTTGATCTGCAAAATTGCATACCATTTGTTTTCATGTTTGCTCATCCTTGTGTTTTCCTCTATAAAAACAAAAAAGGGGAAGCGTGAAACTTCACACTACATTCTTAGTTGCATGTGTTAGGCACCATGAGCCAACCATGTTGGGATCATAAACCCATTTCTAAAAAAAAAAAAAAAAAAAAAAAAACACACAACAACAAATAAAATAATTGAACATGGTACCTAATGCATGGTTAACTAGGAAATGGTGTTTCTTCGGGCATCTCAATTTCATAATTACATTTTCCGTGCATAAGCTTAAAGTATGCCCGAGTCATTCATCCCTATGAGATGTTGTTGAAGTATTGGCGATCAGAATTGCCATTCCTTGGATTACGGGGTTGAACCAAGCTCATGCTTTTACAAAAAGGTTCATCAAGTCAAGTTGAAATATGGAAGTAACCGTCTTGCAAAATTGGGGCAAAAGATGAATCAAGTCACATCACTGCTTCGTCTACTGCCAAACATATTTAGGATTGTTGATGTCCTTGTTACTTCCAGTTTCACCTTGGCAAAGATGTCATGGACCATGTTGAAAATCTAAATTGATTCGACCCCATATCCTGCGTAAAAATTTGCAATACTTCAATTGTACATCATTCGCATACATCCATGCTTTTCATTGGTTGCATTGCTCATTGCATTCTTTCCTTGAAAAAGAAAATAAAAATAAATAAAAAAATAAAATAAAATAAAATGAACTTAATCATTGTTATCAAAAAGAAAAGGACACGCTTTACGGCGCCCTTACCGAACTCGTGCTAGAGCTAGAGTAATGGGTGAAGCAGAGGAGGTGCAAGAGAAGATGAAGGCCGACATGGAGGCCATGAAAGAGCAAATGGCCACAATGATGGAGGCCATGATAAGCATGAAGAAGATAATGGAAGCCAATGCGGTTATAGTTGCCGCTACTAGCGCTGTCGCTAAGGTGAACCCGATGCTCCCATCTAGCCTCAAGCAAATGAATCATCCAACCTCAAATATGGTAGGCAAAGATTTGGGAAGTACGGACAACCCCATGATGTGCAAATTCAAAACGAGCACGCCTTCCCATCATATGGCTTGCCTCCCAACTATACATCACCCAATGTGGCATACACTCTCAATGAAAATCTCAATAACTCCACTCCGATACTCATTGAGAACCAATAACCTCAATCTGATCAGGCACATATCTCTCAAACCATGGGGGAGACATATGAAATTCCCCACCACAATCTAGCTGACTTCGAGCCTTGGCTCGGATATGCCACTGAAGGGCAAGCAGTTGGTGGTATACCCTTTGAAAACACTTTGGAGGGCCCTCAGTTTCGCCCACAACCACAACCATTGCATTTTGCGGTGGGAAGAGCCCCTCGTGCTATGGCAGAAATGGAAAAGTTGGATCATTTAGAGGAAAGGCTCAGGGCCATTGAAGGAGGTGAAGATTATGCCTTTGCTAACCTAAAAGAGTTGTTCCTAGAACCCAATATCATCACCCCTCCCAAGTTCAAGGTGCTGGACTTTGACAAGTACAAGGGGACTACTTGCCCCAAGAACCATCTAAAGATGTATTATCGGAAGATGGGGGCATGCGCAAAAGATAAGGAATTACTGATACATTCCTTCCAAGAAAGTCTTACTGGGTAGCTGTTACCTGGTACACTAACTTGGAACCTTCCTGAGTCCATTCTTGGAAGGACCTAGTGGTTGCCTTCATTAGGCAGTGTCAGTATAATGTCTTCGGATAGGATGCAACTACAGAACATGTGCAAAAGGGGGGCACAAATCTTTCAAAGAATACGCCCAAAGGTGGAGAACCTGGCAGCTCAAAGTGGCACCTCAATGACGAAAAAACGATGACAATGATAGTAGACACATTACCAGTATTCTACTATGGAAAAAGATGGGCTACGCACCTTCAAAGCTTTGAGGATTTGGTCTTTGCCAGTGAAAGGATCGATGTGGGTTTGAAAAAAGGCAAATTTAGTCATCCTGCTTGGACGAATGAGAAAATTGGGGCAAATGAAGAGGGTGAGAAAGAGGGAGAAACCCATGCTGTGACTGCCATTCCTATACGGCCAAGTTTCCCACCAACCCAACAATGTCATTACTCAGCCAATAACAAACCTCCTCCTTACCCACCACCCAGTTATCCACAAAGGCCATCCCTAAATCAACCGCAAAGCCTGTCTACCGCACTTCCAATGACGAAGACCACCTTTAGCATAAACCAAAAAACACCAACAAAAAGGAATTTTGCAGCAAAAAGCCTGTAGGGTTCACCCCAAATTCCGTTGTCATATGCTAAACTTGATCCCATATCCACTCAATAATTCAATGGTAGCCATAACCCCAACCAAGGTTCCTCAACCTCCATTTTTCTGAGGATACGACTCGAACGCAACGTGTGCTTATCATGGAGGAGCCCTGGGGCATTCCATTGAGCATTGTATGACCCCGAAGCATAAAGTGTGAGGTCTAATTGATACGGGCTGGCTGAAATTTGAGGAGAATCGCTTGTTGAATCATAACATTGACAAGCAACACCATACATGGGGCAATTCTGGAAGCTGTTGTTATGACTCATCAGGATTTTCATGTTTATGCCATAAACCACAGTTACAATGCTAAATGATATGGATAAAATGGACATCCTTGTCTCTCTCATCCTCTCACGAACACATCTTTGCTTATTCAACTTCCACCGGAATGTGAGTGTAAGCCATTGCTCTGTTTGCTCAAGCAACCTACGCTCCTGAGTGTTGACTTCCAAGACCGTTCAATCAGAGATTACTCATCTTGCACGTTGGTGGGGGTGCCGTAAAACGACGAGTAAAGTAAAAAAAAAAACAAAAAAACAAAAAAAACAAAAAAACAAAAAAAACAAAAAAAGAAGAGAGGGCATTTGATTGACTGTGTTTTCAAGTAAAAATATAGACGTTCATGTGACCTCATTTTGTCTTTTTAGAGAGAAGTGAGTTATCAAGAATAGGATGTTGGGCAAATGGCCTCAGTTACCTTAAGAAAAAGGGGTGTTGAATTAAGATACAAAGACTATTCCCCAATTAAACTTTCACTCTCTCTTTTCGGATTAACAATGCACCCTTAACATGAATTACTCAAAAGACAGTTCAAAATAAACTTCTTTGAAGAAAAAGATAAATAGCAATAAATAAAAGAAGTTTAAGGGAAGAGAGGAATGCAAACTTGATTTATACTGATTCGACCACTTCCCGTACCTACGTCCAGTCCTCAAGCAACCCACTTGAGATTTTTCACTCTCTTTGTAAAACTCCTTTTACAAAGCCTGAACCACACAGGGACAACCCTTCCCTTGTGTTCAAGAATCCTCTACAACAAGAGACTCTCAGTCTCTTAATCCCTTTTCAGAAATAAGAAGAAGAGAAGAAAAGGTCTCTCTTAAAAGGGATAGATTGTACAATGAAGACCAATCAAAATTCCTTATTGAATATGCAAGTGGTTGACCAAGGAATCTTTTTGAGAGGATAAGACAATTCAGTTCAGAAAAACTCTTAATCTTTTGAGAGGATAAACTTTGTGGGCAATGAAAACTCTCTTTAAATTCGTGCTTCCAAGCCACCTTTGATGCCCGTTCATAAACCATTTGAATAGATGTGACTCTTGGAAATTATTTTCCGAAAATCCCCTCTGGTAATCGATTACAAGACTTGTGTAAACGATTACAGGTTTTAAAAATTTGAAATAAAACATTTTCAACTGCTGGTAATCGATTACCAGAGAGCAAATCTCAATTTGAAATGATAGAATTCTTTGGTCAAACCTTTTGTTTTTCAATTTGGAAACTTCTTCCTAAGATTCTAGAGATCAACTTGATCATATATCTTGATTTCTTGTCTCGAATAAAACTTAGAAGCACTTGATCCTTTAGCATCATCAAGACATCAAAACATCTTGCTTCTACATAGGAGTCATTTGACTTAATCCATCAACTGAAAAATCCTTCAACTATTTCTCGTCCTTGGAAAATTCCTTTTGCAAGAATCAACTGCTTCTTTCATTCTTCCTCACTACGAGGTTGTGAAAACAAGACAACAATTGGTACCTCTAAGCCCTACACTGGGGCAACGAAAGGCACCATGCAAAAACCTCAAGCGAACCTAGGGGCAGATTAGAAGTTTTCACCCAATAGGTTCCCAGCTACAAGGTCATGACGAAAGATAACAATTGGTACCTCAAAGCCTTACACTGGGGCAATGAGGGGCATCGTGCATGAGCCTTAAGTGAACATAGGGGCAGATCAAAAGTTCACACCCGTCGATGTTTTTAAACAAGTAAAAAACAAAAGGGAGACAAGCCCTGGAATTTCAATAGATTGATTAAACATCAAACGGCTCCATTCCCGTCACTCCAAAACGGTCAAATGACTAAATCAAACAGAACACACACTATGAGGGAGTTCTCGGAGAGATTGGCAAAAGATAGGATAAGGTTGCATGGACTATCACGTCTTTCAAAAGGACAGTCAATTTGTGTTTTCCAAAAAAAAAAAAAAAATCAAATCAAAATCAAAATCACAAAATAGGGAAAGAATGTCATGAACATTGTACAACTTTCCATTACATTGCATTGTTTCATATGAAGTCCGCATTTACCAAATTTCACGACAAAGGTTGCATGCATCTGCATCCCTAAAAATCATGTTAACTGCATAGATTTCCTACATCTAATGTCCAAATCTTGAGGATTTGGGATGACCGGCCCTCTCGATGAGTCGATCTCTTGCTTTCTCATAAGGGTGGACCCTTGGGTACTTGTACCTATCACCTTTAGAGGACTACACGTCCTCGCCTTGAGAGGACTTCATGTCCTCACCTTTAGAGGGCTACACGCCCTCGGCTCCGAGGACTATACGTCCTCATCTTCAGAGGACTACATGTCCTCACCTTCAGAGGGCTACGCGCCCTCGCCTTCATAGGGCTACATGCCCTCACCTTCCGAGGACTACATGTCCTCACCTTCGTAGGGCTACACGCCCTCACCTTCCGAGGACTACATGTCCTCACCTTTAGAGGACTACACGTCCTTGCCTTTAGAGGACTACACGTCCTTACCTTCAGAGGACTACACGTCCTCGCCTTCAAAGGGTCATGTACCTTCACCTTCGTAGGGCTACACGCCCTCACCTTTAGAGGACTACACGTCCTCACCAACAGAGGGCTGCACGCCCTCACCTTGAAAGGACTACACGTCCTCGCCAACAGAGGGCTGTACGCCCTCACCTTTAGAGGACTACACGTCCTCGCCAACAAAGGGCTACACACCCTCACCTTTAGAGGACTACACGTCCTCGTCAACAGAGAGCTGTACGCCCTCACCTTGAGAGGACTACACGTCTTCGCCAACAGAGAGCTGCACGCCCTCACCTTGAGAGGACTACACGTCCTCGCCAACAGAGGGCTGCACGCCCTCACCTCTAGAGGACTACACATCCTCGCCTTGAGAGCGCTGCACGCCCTCACCTTTAGAGGGCTACGTGTCCTCATTTTCAGTGTGCTCCACATCCGCACCTTAAGAGAATTTAAGGTCCTCTATCCTTAAATGCTTAACCGAGACTTGCACTCCCGGTTAAGGGACCAGTAGTTTCCTTTTAACGGTTCCTGGGCCACCCCCTGATATTGGAGGAGGGCCAACTGTGCGAGCACAACCAGAGAGGGAGGCTATCACACAGCTACTATGCATACCGGGGCAAGATTTCACCCGTGCCGCTTGTCATACCCTAATTTCGTCCGGGGACCTTTACTTGATGACATGTGACCTTTCTTTGGTCCTTGTGAGGTGCTTGGCACCCATCATTAGGCAATTTGTGAAATTCCAGGACATGCCAGAAAACCAAAAAATATTGATGCACAATCCGTAAGTTTCCGTGACACACCGGAAATCAAATGGAAGCATCGTTGCATAATTAAGTGAGATTCCGTAACATTCCGTAAGTCAAAAAGGGGATGATTATGTAATCCGCAAGGTTCCGTAACATTACGGAAAGAAAACAAGTATCGTTACGAGATTCGTAAGTTTCCGTAACTTTACGAAAAAAGAATCACCAAAAAAGGTAAGGGGGTGAACTTATCAAGATAGGGGTGTAAATAGCAATTCAAATCTAGGCCCTTCCAGAACATTTTGGAAGTTGGGTTGCTTAAGGAGGAAGCAACTGGGCGGCAAGCTCCTCCACGTTTTTGAAAAATGGTTTTCGGGGCTTCCGCGGCTTCCGTAATACTTCCGTAAAATTTCCGAAAACCTTGGGTAAGCATATTCCACTTAATATTGGTGAAAGGGAAGAGAAAAAAGATGAAAATCAAATTTGAAAACAGTTCCGTAAGGCTTCCGTAACTTTTCCGTAAAATACGAAAAGGGGGGTGAACTTAGTAATTCGGGTGTGCTTAGAAATCTTCTTCATTAAGTCTTTGGGCGGCAAGCACCTCCCTTTTTTTCTATAAATAGGGGAGGGGGGAGCTGTTTCAAAATGTTCAAGACCCCTTTGGCTATGCATTTCGGCTATTTTGGGCAAAAAACACGTTTTCGTGAAGAAAAATCGAGTCGAAGTGCTTCTGTAACGCTTCCGTAAGCGATTCTGTGGAAATTCTTCATCGTTCTTCGTCGTTCTTCACCGTTCTTCATCCGTTCTTCGTTTGTTCTTTGTTCTTCAACGGGTAAGTTTTCGAATCCGAGACTTTCAATTCATTTCTTGTTTTGTGTACTTTCACTTTAATTTCGTTTACTTTCAGTTTTCTTTTCTTCCCTTTTGACGTGCTTAAGCCATTTATTTAAGTCATTTCTCGCTTAATCTAAAAATAAAATAAATTTCCACCAATCATTTGAATTGTATCATCCGTTAATTTTGGTTAAAATGAATTCCGACCGTTCGGTCATGCCGTAACCACGTTGGAAATCAAAAAAAGAGGTAAAATAATAATATAATAATCAAAAAAATATTTTTTAGTAAAGTAAAGCGAAAAATCAATCGAACGTTTTCTCTTTGGGATTTCTCATTCTTAATCGAATTGACTAATAACTAAGGTGAAACTAAGGCTAAAATCAACTCGCCTAGTCAAGCTCGTCCACAAAAATAGGTTTTTGAAAGTTTATCACTTCAATTTCTTATTAAGTAAAATGGGTCATTTTTAAGGTCCAACGCCTTAAAATGATCACCTTTCAAGTAAAAAGAATCACTTGATTCACGCATAAGAAAGAACTATGTAGGTCTGATTTTCTCATCCCAATTGAGGAATACGTAGGAGCAAAGGGAAACACCCTTGTCGACCACAAAAAGAGAAAAAATATAAAAAGGGTATAAAGGATATAAGGACATAAAAGGGAACGTAAAAATCAAAGTCATGTTTGCACATTCGATTAAAGGTTGTCGTCCCATGTGACAGACGTGTGGGGTGCTAATACCTTCCCCGCGCGTAAAATAGAAATCTCGAGCCTTTCACTTAAAAGTTCGTAGATCGCGTCTTTTCCGGTTTTTCCGACTTTTTCCTCAAATGAACGTTGGTGGAGACTCCGCGCTATTCCTTTCGTGGAACACGCATCCTACGAGTCATGCGTCGCCCTCCCGTCGAACGGTAGGTTGCGACAGTTGGCGACTCCACTGGGGACTATTTTTAGAGAGTTAGGCCATTTAATCTTGTGCAAATTTTGCCATGACTTACTCCTTTGTTGGCTTCCCCTTATTATGTTCTTGTATATATAACTCTTTGATGCTTTTAGTGCATTCTTTTTTGTATGCATGAGGTAAATATTTATTCATTTGATGCACACAAACACTAACACTATTTGCACACACGGTGAGTTGAAAAAGGGCCCTATACCCGGGTTCGTGGGAACATAAGTGTCATACCCTAATTTCGTCCGGGGACCTTTGCTCGATGACGTGCGACCATTCTTTGGTCCTCGTGAGGTGCTTGGCACCCATCATTAGGCAATTTGTGAAATTCCAGGACATGCCGAAAAACCAAAAAGATATTGATGCACAATCCGTAAGTTTCCGTGACACACCGGAAATCAAATGGAAGCATCGTTGCATAATTAAGTGAGGTTCCGTAACATTCCGTAAGTCAAAAAGGGGATGATTATGTAATCCGCAAGGTTCCGTAACATTACGGAAAGAAAACAAGTATCGTTACGAAATTCGTAAGTTTCCGTAACTTTACGAAAAAAGAATCACCAAAAAACAGCAGAGGGGGGTGTACTTAGTAAAAATGGGGGTGCAAATAGCACCCAGGCCCACTTGGGCCCTCCGGAATATTCCTCCAGAAGGCGGTTGCTTCTGGAGGAAGCAACCCTGCTCGCCTGGGCGAGCTGGGCGGCAACCACCTCCCCTATTTTGCTATAAATAGGGGAGGAAGGCAAGAAGGAAGGGGTTCAGCCCCTTAGGCACTTCTCTCTCTTTCGAATTTGCTTGGAAAAATTGTTTCCGTGAAGAAAATCTAAGCCGAGGCGCTTCCGAAACGTTTCCGTAACGTTTTCCGTGAGGAATTTCGCAAAGATTTCAACCGTTCTTCGACGTTCTTCATTCGTTCTTCATCGTTCTTCGATCTTCAATGGGTAAGTACCTCGAACCAAGCTTTTCGATTCATTCGATGTGCCCGTAGTGGTCCACATTGTGTTTCGTGCATTTTTATTCTCGTTTTGTTTACTTTTTATACCCCCTGTTGACGTGCTTAAGCCATTTTACTTAAGAAATTTCTCGCTTAACTTAAAAATAAAATAAATTTCCACCGAACGTTTGAATTGTATTATCCATTAACTTCGGTTAAAATAAATTCCGACCGTTCGGTCGTGCCGTAACCACGTTGGAAATCAAAAAGAGGTAAAAAAATAATATAATAATCAAAAAGACATCTTTTAGTAAAATAAAGCGGAAAATCAATCGGATGTTTTCTCTTTGGGATTTCTCATTCTTAATCGAATTGATTAATAACTAAAGTGAAACTAAGGCTAAAAATCAACTCGCCTAGTCAAGCTCGTCCACAAAAATAGGCTTTTGAAGTTTGTCATTTCAATTTCTCACTAAGTAAAATGGATCATTTTTAAGGTCCAACGCCTTAAAATGATCACCACTTAAGTAAAAAAGAATCACTTGATAAGAAAGAACTACGTAGGTCTGATTTCCTCATCGCAAATTGAGGAATACGTAGGAGCAAAGGGAAACACCCTTGTCGACCACAAAAAGAAAAAAAATATAAAAAGGATATAAAGGATATAAGGACATAAAAGGGAACATAAAAATCAAAGTCATGTTTGCACATTCGATTAAAGGCTGCCGTCCCTTGGGACGGACGTGTGGGGTGCTAATACCTTCCCCGTGCGTAAATACAACTCCCGAACCTTTTCACTTAAAAGTTCGTAGATCGCGTCTTTTCCGGTTTTTCCAACGTTTTCCTCAAATAAACGTTGGTGGCGACTCCGCGCGTATTTCCTTTCGTGGAACACGCATCCCGCGAGTCTCGCGTCGCCCTCCCGCCGAAGGGTAGGTTGCGACAATAAGGAGTGGAGGTGAATCCGTGATCATGCTAGGTCTCCGACTTGCTTGATTACAGTGAACCCTCATCTAGAGTTTTTCTCTTTGAAAACATATTGTTGCTAGTAGTCCCTACTGCTGCAGTATGTTCTTCGAAGGGGATGATACCTCTAGAAACCATCAAGAGAGATATGACTACCTTGGGGGTTATCACTAAAAGCCTAGTTAGCTCTCTCCCTTATAGGTCCCTTAAATAGGGGCACGGAGCAAACACGCTGCGTGCCATTTTTCACACTGCCATGCATAAGTATCATATACCCTTTTGCTTATATTTGTTTGTGAATATTGTCGTACTATGTACATCCCCGTGTTGTGCCTTTCGCATATGCATCATGCGTGGGTTTCGTCTTTGATCCCCTCACTTTAGCAAACCGACGGAGGGTCCGTGTCGCCTTCTTAAAAAACATACGTTGGGTGCCATGCTGCCCAAACGTTGTATCCAAGAAGGAAACAATTTCTCGGGCTCCCGTATTCGTAAATTGCATTTGTGTCATATGCATTTCTTCATGCATTCATCCATTCCACCCATGATAGATGTAGGAGTTTTGTTTCGCACTAGATTTTATTTCACTTTAGTAAAACATGGGATCAAGTCAAAAGCCTTCGCTTAAAAAGAGGTTCTATCAAGTCAAAATCAAGAGCTTAGAGGTCACCAGTTTACGAAAGTTGGGGCAATTAATGGGTCAACTTCAACGGCAAGCCTTCCGCAAAGCCTATGGTAAGATTTGGGACCTAGCTAGGGTAGAAGTCTCCATGGAGCCGATTGCATCCCTTTCCCAGTATTATGACCAGCCCCTAAGGTGCTTCACATTTGAGGACTTCCAGCTAGTGCCGACTGTGAAAGAGTTTGAAGAAATCCTGGGATGCCCACTGGGAGGAAGGAAGCCATATCTTTTCTCTGGGTTCTATCCCTCCACGACAAGAGTTGCCAAGGTGGTGAAAATCTCAGCACAAGAGTTGGACCGTGTAAAGCAAAACAGGAATGGGGTAGTCGGAGTACCAAGGAAGTGTTTGGAGGAAAGGGCAAAGGCCTTGGCAAATCAAGGCGAATGGGCTTTCTTTTATTGACATCTTCGCGCTTTTGATCTTTGGAGTTGTCCTCTTTCCGAATATGGAAGGGTTAGTGGACCTAACAGCGATTGACGCTTTCCTCGCCTTTCATCATGGCAAGGAAAGCCCGGTCGTCGCCATTTTGGCCATGTATGACACGTTCGACCGGGGATGTGAAAAGAGCGGCGCAAGAATTGTTTGTTGTGCACCAACTCTTGGCTAGCATGGAGGGGCGTCTGTTAAATGGTTCCCTCGCTAGAAGGAAGGAAGAATCAGGATTCTATCTTCATGCGAAGGATGTCCCATGAGAGGAGTGCCATCAGACGAAAGCATCACGCCTTTCATCGCACGAGGTTTCAGTGACCACAACGCGAGGGTACTCCAAGGAGTTCGCAAGGCATGGGATGCGGCGTGAAGAAAGGACAGAGAGCTTAGGGGAAGCAGTAATGGGATCATCGGCGGCTATCATAAGTGGCTGAGAGTCCGAACACAAGGACTGGATTGGCTCCCAAATCTAAAGACTATGAGAGACGATGAGGTTAAAGCTTCGGAAGAAAGTGATGAGGTACAATCCCTAAAGGCAGAGCTTGAAAGAGCCTGGGTAGTCGAAGAGAAGTTCAAGTCCATAGCCATCAAAGTCTGAAAAGAGTATGATGAACTAAGGGATGTCAATATGGCCACCGATGAAGCCTTGGAATGAGAAACCAAGAAGGCCCGAAAGGAAGAACACGACCAAAGCAAAGTTTTGAGGGGCTTTATAGGGCAGCAATAGTGAGCTCAAGCTCCGAAGAGGTGAAAGGAATCATCACGGGTCAAAGGCATGATCTTGAAGGACGAGCTAAAGGTTTGCCTTAGGTCGAAAAGAAATTTGTCTCAACAGTTAAGCGAGACTGAAGGGAATATGTGGGCCATCATCGATAAGTGCAAAGAGAAGCTAAATCTAGCGGCGACTCACGAGCAAAGGCTAGAGGATGAGTACGCCAAGATATCAGCAGAAAGGGAAGCAAGGGAAAGGGTAATTGATTCATTGTACCAAGAGGCAACAATGTGGGCGGACCGATTTGCTCTTACTTTGAACAAGAGTCAAGAACTTCCCCCATTGCTAGCCAAGGCCAAAGCAGTGGCGGACACCTACTCCGCCCCCGAGGAGATCCATGGACTTCTCAACTATTGTCAGCATATGATAGACTTAATGGACCATATGATTAGAAACCGCTAGGAAGTTTGTATTGTCGCTCAGATCTTGACTAGTTATAACTTTTTGAAAAAAATGAGTTTATCCCACGTTTTTACTCCAAAAATCAGTGCGAATCAAGTCACTCCCACATTTTATCTCTAGCATGCAATGTATGTTGGTCTCGTCCTTTGTCACGGGAAACCGGAAGGTCCATATCACCTTCTTAATTGTACACATGGGGCACTGCGCCCCCAAATGCGCAAGTAAGAAGAGATAATTTTCCGGGCTCTCGTGTTCGTAAAATGCATTCATATCATGCATCGCATAAGCATCTCTTCATAACATCATAATGAACATATCGTTCCTGCATTTGTCCGTTATCATATTCCAGCCTCACATTTTGCATGAGTCATGGCATCATCATGCATATGCGTTCAACAAACTTTTTGATCTGCAAAATTGCATACCATTTGTTTTCATGTTTGCTCATCCTTGTGTTTTCCTCTACAAAAACAAAAAAAGGGGAAGCGTGAAACTTCACACTACATTCTTAGTTGCATGTGTTAGGCACCATGAGCCAACCATGTTGGGATCATAAACCCATTTCTAAAAAAAAAAAAAAACACCCAACAACAAAACAAAATAATTGAACATGGTACCTAATGCATGGTTAACTAGAAAAATGGTGTTTCTTCGGGCATCTCAATTTCATAATTACATTTTCCATGCATAGCTTAAAGTATGCCTGAGTCATTCATCCCTATGAGATGTTGTTGAAGTATTGGCGATCAGAATTGCCATTCCTTGGATTATAGGGTTGAACCAAGCTCATGCTTTTATAAAAAGGTTCATCAAGTCAAAATATGGAAGTAACCGTCTTGCAAAATTGGGGCAAAAGATGAATCGAGTCACATCACTGCTTCATCTACTGCCAAACATATTTAGGATTGTTGATGTCCTTGTTACTTCCAGTTTCACCTTGACAAAGATGTCATGGACCATGTTGAAAATCTAAATTGATTCAACCCCATATCCTGCGTAAAAATTCGCAATCTTCAACTGTACATCATTCGCATACATCCATGCTTTTCATTGGTTGCATTGCTCATTGCATTCTTTCCTTGAAAAATAAAATAAAATAAAATAAAATGAACTTAATCATTGTTATCAAAAAAAAAAAACATGCTTTACGGCGTCCTCACCGAACTTGTGCTAGAGCTAGAGTAATGGGTGAAGTAGAGGAGATACAAGAGAAGATGAAAGCCGACATAGAGGCCATTAAAGAGAAAATGGCCACAATGATGGAGGCCATGATGAGCGTGAAGAAGATAATGGAAGCCAATGCGGTTGCCATTGCCGCTACCAGCGTTGTTGCTAAGGTGAACCTGATGTCCCCATCCGGCATCAACCAAATGAATCATCCAACCTCAGATATGGTAGGCAAAGATTTGGGAAGTACGGGCAGCCCCTATAATGTACAAATTCAAAACGAGCACGCCTTCCCGCCATATGGCTTGCCTCCCAAACTATACACCACCCAATGTGGCGTACACTCCCAATAAGAATGTCAATAACTCCACTCCTATACCCATTGAGAGCCAACAACCCCAAACTGATCATGCACATGTCTCTTAAACCGTGGGGGGGACACATGAAATTCCCCACCACAATCTAGCCGACTTCGAGCCTTGCCTCGGATATGCCACGGAAGGGCAAGCAGTTGGTGGTATACCCCTACAAAACCCTTTGGCAGGCCCTCAGTATCACCCACAACTACACCTCTTGCATTCCACGACAAGTAAAAACCCTCATGCTATGGCAGAAATGGGAAAGTTGGATCATCTAGAGGAAAGGCTCAAGGCCATTGAAGGAGGTGAAGATTATGCCTTTGCTAACCTAAAAGAGTTGTTCCTAGAACCCAATATCATCACCCCTCCCAAGTTCAAGGTGCTGGACCTTGACAAGTACAAGGGGACTACTTGTCCCAAGAACCATCTAAAGATGTATTGTCAGAAGATGGGGGAATACGCAAAAGATGAGGAATTGCTAATACATTCCTTCCAAGAAAGTCTTACTAGGGTAGCTGTTACCTGGTACACTAACTTGGAATCTTCCCGAGTCCATTCATGGAAGGACCTAATGGTTGCCTTTGTTAGGCAGTATCAGTACAATTTTGATATGGTTCCGGATAGGATGCAACTACAAAACATTTGCAAAAAGGGGGACAGATCTTTCAAAGAACACGCCCAAAAGGTGGAGGGATCTGGCGGCCCAGGTGGTACCCCCAATGATGGAAAGGGAGACGATGATCGTGATGATAGACACATTATCGATACTCTACTATGAAAAGATGGTGGGCTACGCACCCTCAAAGCTTTGCGGATTTGGTCTTCGCCAGTGAAAGGATCGATGTGGGTCCGAAAAGAGGCAAATTTGATCATCCTACTAGGACGACTGAGAAAACTGGGGCAAATGAAGAGGGTGAGAAAGAGGGAGAAACCCATGCTGTGACTGCCATTCCTATACGGCCAAGTTTCCCACCAAACCCAACAATGTCATTACTCAGTCAATAACAAACCTCCTCCTTACCCACCACCCAGTTATCCACAAAGGTCATCCCTAAATCAACCACAAAGCCTGTCTACCGCACTTTCAATGACGAAGACCACCTTTAGCACAAACCAAAAAAACACCAACAAAAAGGAATTTTGCAGCAAAAAGCCTGTAGGGTTCACCCCAAATTCCGTTGTCATATGCTAAACTTGATCCCATATCCACTCAATAATTCAATGGTAGCCATAACCCCAACCAAGGTTCCTCAACCTCCATTTTTCTGAGGATACGACTCGAACGCAACGTGTGCTTATCGTGGAGGAGCCCTGGGGCATTCCATTGAGCATTGTATGACCCCGAAGCATAAAGTGTGAAGTCTAATTGATACGGGCTGGCTGAAATTTGAGGAGAATCGCTTGTTGAATCATAACATTGACAAGCAACACCATACATGGGGCAATTCTAGAAGCTGTTGTTATGACTCATCAGGATTTTCAAGTTTATGCCATTATTATAAACCACAGTTACAATGCTAAATGATATGGATAAAATGGACATCCTTGTCCCTCATCCTCTCGCAAACGCATGTTTGCTTATTCAACTTTCACCGGAATGTGGGTGCAAGCCATTGGCCTATTTGCTCAAGCGACCTGCGCTCCTGAGTGTTGACTTCCAAGACTGTTCAATCAGAGATTACTCGTCTTGCACGTTGGTGGGGGTGCCGTAAAACAACGAGTAAAGTTCAAAACAAATAAGTTTCAAAATAAAAAAATAAGTTTCAAAATAAAAAAAAATAAAAAGGCATTTGATTGACTGTGTTTTCAAGTAAAAATATAGACGTTCATGTGATTTCATTTTATCATTCCAGAAAGTTTGTCTTCTTAGAGAAGCGAGTTGTCAAGAATAGGATGTTGGACAAATGGCCTCAGTTACCTTAAGAAAAAGGGGGTTTGAATTAAGATGCAAAGACTATTCCCCAATTGAACTATCACTCTTTCTTTTTGGATTAACAATGCACCCTTAACATGAATTACTCAAAAGACAATTCAAAATAAACTTCTTTAAAGCAAAAGATAAATAGCAATAAATAAAAGAAGTTTAAAGGAAGAGAGGAATGCAAACTTGATTTATACTGGTTCGGCCACTTCCCGCGCCTACATCCAGTCCTCAAGAAACCCACTTGAGATTTTCCATTCTCTTTGTAAAACTCCTTTTACAAAGTCTGAACCACACAGGGACAACCCTTCCCTTGTGTTCAAGAATCCTCTACAATAAGAGACTCTCAGTCTCTTAATCCCTTTTCAGAAGTAAGAAGAAGAGAAGAAGAAATCTCTCTTAAAAGGGATAGATTGTACAATGAAGACCAATCAAAATTCCTTATTGAATATGCAAGTGGTTGACCAAGGAATCTTTTTGAGAGGATAAAACATTTCAGTTCAGAAAAACTCTTAATCTTTTTTGGGCAATGAAAACTCCCTTTAAGTTCGTGTTTCCAAGTCACCTTTGATGGCCATTCATAAACCATTTGAATAGATGTGACTCTTGGGAATTATATTCTGAAAATCCCCTCTGGTAATCAATTACAGACTTGTGTAATCGATTACAGGTTTTAAAAATTTGAATTAAAACATTCAATAAACTGCTGGTAATCAATTACCATCGATGTGTAATCAATTACACGTTATAAATTTTGAATTCAAATTTCTAGTGACTGTTATAAACATTTTTCAGCTGCTGGTAATCGATTACTAGAGAGCAAATCTCAATTTGAAATGATAGAATTCTTTGGTCAAACCTTTTGTTTTTTTAATTTGGAAACTTCTCCCTAAGATTCTAGAGATCAACTTGATCATATATCTTGATTTTCTTGGATTCTTGGATTCTTGCCTTGAATAAAACTTGGAAGCACTTGATCCTTTGGCATCATCAAAACATCAAAACATCTTGCTTCTACATAGGAGTCATTTCACTTAATCCATCAAAAAATCCTTCAACTATTTCTCGTCCTTGGAAAATTCTTTTTGCAAGAATCAACTGCTTCTTTCATTCTTCCTCACTACGAGGCTATGAAAACAAGACAACGATTGGTACCTCAAAGCCTTACACTGGGGCAATGAGGGGCATCGTGCATGAGCCTCAAGTGAACCTAGGGGCAGATTAGAAGTTCTCACCCAATAGGTTCCCTCCTACAAGGTCATGACGAAAGACAACGATTGGTACCTCAAAGCCTTACACTAGGGCAATGAGGGGCACCGTGCATGAGCCTCAAGTGAACATAGGGGCCGATCAAAAGTTCTCACCCATCGATGTTTTCAACAAAAAAAAGGGGGGACAAACCCTAGGATTTCAATAGATTGATTAAACGACAAACAGCTCTATTGCCATCACTCCAAAATGGTCAAGTGACTAAATCAAATAGAACATACACTTTGAGGGGGTTCCCGGAGAGATTTGCAAAAGATAGGATAAGGTTGCATGAATTATCACCTCTTTCAAAAGGACAGTCAATCTGTGTTTTCCAAAAAAATTAAATCAAAATCAAAATCACAAAACAAGGAAAGAATGACATGAACATTGTACAAACTTTCCATTTCATTGCATTATTTCATATGAAGTCTGCATTTACCAAATTTCACAACAAAGGTTGCATGCATCTGCATCCCTAAAAATCATGTTGACTACATAGATTCCCTACATCTAAATGTCCAAATCTTTTGAATTTGGGATGACCGGCTCTCTCGATGAGTTGATCTCTTGCTTTCTCATAAGGGTGGACCCTTGGGTACTAGTTACCCTCACCGTTGAGAGGACTACACGTCCTCGCCTTGAGAGGACTACACGTCCTCACCATCGGAGGGCTGCACGCCCTCACCTCCAGAGGACTACATGTCCTCGCCTTGAGTGGGCTACACGTCCTCACCTTGGGTACTAGTACCCTCACCTTAAGAGGGCTACACGCCCTCGCCATCAGAGGACTGCATCTCCTCACCTTCGTTGGGATACACGCCCTCACCTTTAGAGGAATACACGTCCTCGCCAACAGAGGGCTGCACGCCCTCACCTTGAGAGGACTACACGTCCTCGCCAACAAAGGGCTGCATTCCCTCACCTTGAAGAGGACTACACATCCTATCCAACAGAGGGCTGCACGCCCTCACCTCCAAAGGACTACACATCCTCGCCTTGAGAGGGCTGTACGCCCTCACCTTTAGAGGGCTACGTGTCCTCATTTTCAGTGTGCTCCACATCCACACCTTAAGAGGATTTAAGGTCCTCTGCCCTTAAATGCTTAACCGAGACTTTCACTCCCGGTTAAGGGGCCAGTAGTTTCCTTTTAATGGTTCCTAGGCCACCCCCTGATATTGGAGGAGGGCCAACTGTGCAAGCACAACCAGAAAGGGAGGCTATCACACAGCTACTATGCATACCGGGGCAAGATTTCACCCGTGCCGCTGCAAAGAGACGAGTGCGGATCATGCGCACCAACATGACCACTCTTACACAGATATAGATGACATTGCTACTTAGCAACATTCTGCCCAGCGACCGCATTGCCAATCTCCCCCTGCAAAAGTATCAGTTGGTCTGTGTCGTCCCGACGTGGGTAAGTATGCATATGGTTCAACTGATTTCTGATACCATCTATTGTTTGCAGGGATCGCACCCACAAAGACACCTAGTGGACCCGAAAAAGTCAAACAGGGCCCTGGGGTTTCCAGCTCTGGTTACGGGCCTCTATCAGTCCTACAGGGTGCCCGTACCCCCCCGGCAAGGTCACGTCATCATAGGTAAGTATGCATATCGCTCAACTGATTTCTGATTTCATCTATTGTTTGCAGGGATCGCGCCTGCAAGACACCCAGTGGACCCGAAGAAGTCCAACAGGGTCTTGGAGTTGTCAAGCTCTAATTACGGGTCTCTGTCAGTTCTACGGAGTACCTGTCACCTCCAGCAAGGGCATCAGACCCCCTACTAATCGAGCTTTCATCAAGAAGTACTGCGCCCCCAGGCAGGCGCAGGGCGAAACACCACAGCAGCATTGGGATGGCCGGTAGCGGGCAATAGACACACCGCCACCACCTCTAGAGTTCACCTCAGCTCATCCGCAAAAAGGTTAGAGCGTTGCCTACGACACATGGCCGACCAGCAGGCGACCAAGTCCAAAGCCAAAGGTAAGCAAAGTACTAGGTCCGTGACCTACAAGCCATCATGCGTCCAGCTCAAGACGTTAAAGAAGCGCTACTAGGAGGCAACCTAGTACCTTTTGAATCTATGCTTGTTATTTGATCACTTTTTATAGTAGGACGCACCTAGTTGCTCATGATCCTGGGAATTTAAATAAAACAAGTGCAAGCTCGGAAGGTAGTCATACCTCACAAAATATATATATGTATGTTTAGGTAGTGAAAATGCCTTAGATATGCATGTATGTAAACAAAAAAATACTTCACAAAATATATATATGTATGTTTAGGTAGAAAGATACCTTGGATATGCATGTATATAGCAAAAATACCTTACGAAACATATATAGGTATGTTTAGGTAGCAAGATACCTTGGATATGCGTGTATATAGCAAAAATACCTCACAAAAATATACACATGTTTAGGTAGCAAAATACCTCATGAAAAAAAAACAAAAAAACAAACAAGAAAAAGAAATAAACAAATGATAAAAAAGGAAAAGAAAATAAGTTGTTTAGCTGAAAAACCGATATGCTTTTGAAAAGAGATGACTTCCAACTTTTCTTTGAAAAAATCACTGATCATAACTAGTTTTTAAAAATGTGTATACACCTAAAGGGTGAATGCTGTGAAAGTTTCCCCGGACGCCCAAAATGGACTCGGATGAATGCACAAATGGATAAAAGAGCATATTTTGGAAACATTGGGTTGATTTAAAATAGAGGAAAATGAATCCTGAGCCCTAGCATCACATGACCATAAAAATTTGACACTTGAGTGTCTGCATAGGTGCATGCATGACCAGTTTTGCATAAAATTTCCAAATCATCATTTTTGCATTTGTGTCATGGAAATAATGTGGGGCATCCCTTTTTGTCCTTGAACCAAACCAAACCCTGACATGTACCATGCCTAGCCATTCTACAAGTCTTGAGCCAAAATCCTGACTCACCATAAACCTTGACCCAGGGTGAGAATGTCAATCCTTACCCTCGGAAGCAAAAAAGAAGAGAAGGGAAATTTCCAATCAAAGAAAAAGACAAGGAAAGTTTCCAATCAAAGGAAAAAAGGAAGCAAGGAAATTCCCAATCAAAGAGAGGGAGAAAGAAAAAAAGAAAAGAAAGAAAATTCCCAACCAAAGAATGGGAGAAAGTAAAGAAAGAAAAGAAGAAAGCTCCTGGTCAAAGAAACCAGAAGAAATGTGCAGAGAGGTCTTTAGACCGGACAATATCTGAACAATACAGAATTGTCACCAAATGAACAAAAAGAAGGAAAGGAAACAATGACCTAAAATGGTCTTCTCCCTTTAATTGCCAACCAGAATCAGTGCGCTAGCGACTTTTTCGCCCCGCACTAAACAAAAACACAAAAGGAAAAAGCCAACAAAAAAATCAAAAGCCAAAAAAAACACACAAAAGCCGAAAAACCCGCTAAAAGAACCCATTCCCAAGGGAAGTCCTATTGATCCATGATCACGCATGTAATTTTTGATTTGATAGGAAATAATTTGCAAAGTCAAGTCATGACATATCTATGGTTCGGAATTAGGATGAAACACTTACCTATGCGAGATTGATACATTTTGAGTGGATTTCTTCTATTTTTGTCGAACCCAGTGTTTCCTCTAAATGGTCATTTAGAAACAAAATGCTAACATCCAAAATCTGAGATAAGGTTATGGGGGGATTTCATCAGCAGACTCTCCTTCCCCGGTAAACGCATTGTTTTTCACTCAAAAAAGCGTATGCTGCTCTAATCAGTTGGAATATTTATCTCTTTACTAAAGCATGTTTGCATTTTAGTGAAGAAAACACCGAGACTTTTTCAAGTCTCACAAGTTATCAAGAACTACGTAGGTCTGAGTTCCTCATGGGAGGATACGTAGGAGCAAAAGCCTCGCTTTTGTCGACCGCACCGCTTTCTATTACCATGACCCAAGAGTTGGTAGCCCGCGGAGACACCTTACGGTTATCCGCACCTCGAGTGTGATTGATAAGCAGAGGCCAATATGGTCATCTGCGCCCTTTCCGGAGATGTAGGCATCTTCTGGTGGAGACTTTTTCAAGTCTCACAAGTTATCTAGAACTACGTAGGTCTGAGTTCCTCATTGGAGGATACGTAGGAGCAAGAGCCTTGCTTTTGTCGGCCGCCCCATAATCTTTGTCATACTGACCCTGAGGTCATGTGACATGCACCCTTGTGTCATCCAGAGGCGGCGGGCCCGATGACACGCGGAGATACCTTACGGTTATCCGCACCCTTGTGTCATCCAGAGGCGGCGGGCCCGATGACATGCAGAGACTGACATAGTCTTCTGCACCTTTTGTTCCTCTGGGAACAGCGAGTCATTTACATGCGGAAATTTTACGGTCACCCGCGACTCTCGTCAACCGAGAGGAACGAAATTAGTGTCATACCCTAATTTCGTCCGGGGATCTTTACTTGATGACATGCGACCTTTCTTTGGTCCTTGTGAGGTGCTTGGCACCCATCATTAGGCAATTTGTGAAATTCCGGGAACAACAAGTCATTTACATGCGAAAATTTTATGGTCACCCGTGACTCTCGTCAACCGAGAGGAACGAAATTAGTGTCATACCCTAATTTCGTCCGGGGATCTTTGCTTGATGACATGCGACCTTTCTTTGGTCCTTGTGAGGTGCTTGGCACCCATCATTAGGCAATTTGTGAAATTCCGGGAACAACAAGTCATTTGCATGTGGAGATTTTATGGTCACCCGCGACTCTCGTCAAATCGAGAGGAACGAAATTAGTGTCTTGTCTTTACTTTCCTTTTATCTCCAATAAAAGACAAGTAAAGAGGGGCAACTGTCATACCCTAATTTCGTCCGGGGACCTTTGCTTGATGACATGCGACCTTTCTTTGGTCCTTGTGAGGTGCTTGGCACCCATCATTAGGCAATTTGTGAAATTCCAGGACATGCCGGAAAACCAAAAAATATTGATGCACAATCCGTAAGTTTCCGTGACACACCAGAAATCAAATGGAAGCATCGTTGCATAATTAAGTGAGATTCTGTAACATTCCGTAAGTCAAAAAGGGGATGATTATGTAATCCGCAAGGTTCCGTAACATTACGGAAAGAAAACAAGTATCGTTACGAGATTCGTAAGTTTCCGTAACTTTACGAAAAAAGAATCACCAAAAAAGGTAAGGGGGTGAACTTATCAAGATAGGGGTGTAAATAGCAATTCAAATCTAGGCTGGGTTGCTTAAGGAGGAAGCAACTGGGTGGCAAGCTCCTCCACGTTTTTGAAAAATGGTTTTCGGGGCTTCCGCGGCTTCCGTAATACTTCCGTAAAATTTCCGAAAACCTTGGGTAAGCATTTTCCACTTAACATTGGTGAAAGGGAAGAGAAAAAAGATGAAAATCAAATTCGAAAACAGTTTCGTAAGGCTTCCGTAACTTTTCCGTAAAATACGAAAAGGGGGGTGAACTTAGTAATTCGGGTGCGCTTAGAAATCTTCTTCATTAAGTCTTTGGGCGGCAAGCACCTCCCTTTTTTCTATAAATAGGGGAGGGGTGAGCTGTTTCAAAATGTTCAAGACCCCTTTGGCTATGCATTTCGGCTATTTTGGGCAAAAAACACGTTTTCGTGAAGAAAAATCGAGTCGAAGTGCTTCTGTAACGCTTCCGTAAGCGATTTTGTGGAAATTCTTCATCGTTCTTCGTCGTTCTTCACCGTTCTTCATCCGTTCTTCATTCGTTCTTCGTTCTTCAACGGGTAAGTTTTCGAATCCGAGACTTTCAATTCATTTCTTGTTTTGTGTACTTTCACTTTAATTTCGTTTACTTTTAGTTTTCTTTTCTTCCCTTTTGACGTGCTTAAGCCATTTATTTAAGCCATTTCTCGCTTAATCTAAAAATAAAATAAATTTCCACCGATCATTTGAATTGTATCATCCGTTAATTTTGGTTAAAATGAATTCCGACCGTTCGGTCATGCCGTAACCACGTTGGAAATCAAAAAAAGAGGTAAAATAATAATATAATAATCAAAAAAATATTTTTTAGTAAAGTAAAGCGAAAAATCAATCGGACGTTTTCTCTTTGGGATTTCTCATTCTTAATCGAATTGACTAATAACTAAGGTGAAACTATGGCTAAAATCAACTTGCCTAGTCAAGCTCGTCCACAAAAATAGGTTTTTGAAAGTTTATCACTTCAATTTCTTATTAAGTAAAATGGGTCATTTTTAAGGTCCAATGCCTTAAAATGATCACCTTTCAAGTAAAAAGAATCACTTGATTCACGCATAAGAAAGAACTACGTAGGTCTGATTTTCTCATCCCAATTGAGGAATACGTAGGAGCAAAGGGAAACACCCTTGTCGACCACAAAAAGAGAAAAAATATGAAAAGGGTATAAAGGATATAAGGACATAAAAGGGAACGTAAAAATCAAAGTCATGTTTGCACATTCGATTAAAGGCTGTCGTCCCTTGTGACGGACGTGTGGGGTGCTAATACCTTCCCCGCGCGTAAAATACAACTCCCGAGCCTTTCACTTAAAAGTTCGTAGATTGCGTCTTTTCCGGTTTTTCCGACGTTTTCCTCAAATAAACGTTGGTGGCGACTCCGCGCGTATTCCTTTCATGGAACACGCATCCCGCGAGTCACGCGCCGCCCTCCCGTCGAAGGGTAGGTTGCGACACCGCTGCAAAGAGACGAGTGCGGATCATGCGCACCAACATGACCACTCTTACACAGATATAGATGACATTGCTACTTAGCAACATTCTGCCCAGCGACCGCAATGCCAATCTCCCCCTGCAAAAGTATCAGTTGGTCTGTGACGTCCCGACATGGGTAAGTATGCATATGGTTCAACTGATTTCTGATACCATCTATTGTTTGCAGGGATCACACCCACAAAGACACCCAGTGGACCTGAAGAAGTCCAACAGGGTCCTGGGGTTTCCAGCTCTGGTTACGGGCCTCTATCAGTCCTACAGGGTGCCCGTACCCCCCTTAGCAAGGTCATGCCATCCCGACATAGGTGAGTATGCATATGGTTCAAACTAATTTCTGATGTCATCTATTGTTTGCAGGGATCGCGCCCGCAAGACATCCAGTGGACCCGAAGAAGTCCAACAGGGTCCTAAGGCGTCCAGCTCTAATTACGGGCCTCTGTCATTTCTACGGAGTGCCCGTCGACCCCAGCAAGTTCATCAGGCCCCTATTAATCGGGCTTTCATCAAGAAGTACTGCGCCCCCAGGCAGACGTAGGGCGAGACACCACAGTAGCATTGGGATGGCCGGTAGCGGGCAATAGACGCACCGCCACCACCTTTAGAGTTCACCTCTGCTCATCCACAAAAACGTTAGAGCGTTGCCTACGACACCTGGCCAACCCATAGGCGACCAAGTCCAAAGCCAAAGGTAAGAAAAGTACTAGGTCAGTGACCGACAAGTCATAAGGCGTCCAGCTCAAGACGTTAAAGAAGCGCTACTAGGAGGCAACCTAGTACCTTTTGAATCTATGCTTGTTATTTGATCACTTTTTATAGTAGGACGCACCTAGTTGCTCATGATCCTGGGAATTTAAATAAATCAAGCACAAGCTCGAAAGGTAGTCATACCTCACAAAATATATATATGTATGTTTAGGTAGAAAGATACCTTAGATATGCATGTATGTAACAAAAATACTTCACAAAATATATATATGTATGTTTAGGTAGAAAGATACCTTAGATATGCATGTATGTAAACAAAAAAATACTTCACAAAATATATATATGTATGTTTAGGTAGAAAGATACCTCAGATATGCATGTATGTAAACAAAAAAATAGTTCACAAAATATATATATGTATGTTTAGGTTGAAAGATACCTCAGATATGCATGTATGTAAACAAAAAAATAATTCACAAAATATATATATGTATGTTTAGGTAGAAAGATACCTTAGATATGCATGTATGTAAACAAAAAAATAGTTCACAAAATATATATATGTATATTTAGGTAGAAAGATACCTTGGATATGCATGTATATAGCAAAGATACCTCACAAAAATATACACATGTTTAGGTAGCAAAATACCTCATGAAAAAAAAACAAAAACAAACAAGAAAAAGAAATAAACATAAAAAAATAAGAGAAAAAAGAAAAATAAGTTGTCTAGCTGAAAAACCAACATGCTTTTGAAAAGAGATGACTTCCAACCTTTCTTTGAAAAAATTCGCTGATCATAGCTATTTTTGAAAAAAAATGTGTATACACCTGAAGGGTGAATGCTGTGAAGATTTCCCCGGACGCCCGAAATGGACTTGGTTTAATGCACAAATTGATAAAAGAACATATTTTGGAAACATTGGGTTGATTTAAAATAGAGGAAATGAATCCTGAGCCCTAGCATCACATGACCATAAAAATTTGACACTTGAGTGTCCACATAGGTGCATGCATGACCAGTTTTGCATAAAGTTTCCAAATCATCATTTTTTTGCATTTGTATCATGGAAATAATGTGGGGCATCCCTTTTTATCCTTGAACCAAACCAAACCCTGACATGTATCATGCCTAGCCATTCTACAAGTCTTGAGCCAAAATCCTGACTCACCATAAACCTTGACCCAGGGTGAGAATGTTAATCCTTACCCTCGGAAGCAAAAAAGAAGAGAAGGAAAATTTCCAATCAACGGAAAAGAGAAGGAAAATTTCCAATCAAAGGAAAAAAGGAAGCAAGGAAATTCCCAATCAAAGGGTGGGAGAAAGAAAAAAGAAAAGAAAGAAAATTCCCAACCAAAGAATGGGAGAAAGTAAAAAAGAAGAAAGCTCCTGGTCAAAGAAACCAGAAGAAATGTGCAGAGAGGTCTTTGGACCCGACAATATCTGAACAATACAGAATTGTCACCAAATGAACAAAAGAAAGAAAAGGAAACCATGACCTAAAAGTGGTCTTCTCCCTTTGATTACCAACCAAAATCCTGTGCATCGGTGACTTGTTCGCCCCACACTAAACAAAAACAGAAAAGGAAAAAGCCAACAAAAAATCAAAAGCCAAAAACACACAAAAGCCGAAAAACCCATCAAGAGAACATTTCCCAAGGGAAGTCTTATTGATCCATGATCACGCATGTAATTTTTGATTTGATAGGAAATAATTTGCAAAGTCAAGTCATGACATATCTATGGTTCGGAATTAGGATGAAACACTTACCTGTGTGAGATTGATACACTTTGAGTGGATTTCTTCTATTTTTGTCGAACCCAGTGTTTCCTCTAAATGGTCATTTAGAAACGAAATGCTAACATCCAAAATCTCATTTATGGCTATGGGGGATTTCATCAGCAGACTCTCCTTCCCTGGTAGACGCATTGTTTGTCACTCAAAAAAGGCATATGCTGCTCTAATCGGTTGGAATATTTGTCTCTTTGCTAAAGCATGTTTGCATTTTTAGTGGAGAAAACACCGAGACTTTTTCAAGTCTCACAAGTTATCCAGAACTACGTAGGTTTGAGTTCCTCATTGGAGGATACGTAGGAGCAAGAGCCTCGCTTTTGTCGACCGCACCGCTTTTTGTTACCATGATCCAAGAGCTGGTAGCCCGCGGAGATACCTTACGGTTATCCGCACCTCGTCATTCAGTAACCCCAAGTGTGATTGATGAGCAGAGGCCAATGTGGTCATCTGCGCCCTTTCCGGAGATGTCAGCATCTTCCAGTGGAGACTTTCTCAAGTCTCACAAGTTATCTAGAACTACGTAGGTCTGAGTTCCTCATTGGAGGATACGTAGGAGCAAGAGCCTTGCTTTTGTCGGCCGCCCCATAATCTTTGTCATACTGACCCTGAGGTCATGTGACATGCACCCTTGTGTCATCCAGAGGCAGCGGGCCCGATGACACGCGGAGATACCTTGCGGTTATCCGCACCCTTGTGTCATCCAGAGGCGGCGGGCCCGATGACACGCGGAGATACCTTACGGTTATCCGCACCCTTGTGTCATCCAGGGGCGGCGGGCCCGATGACACGCGGAGATACCTTACGGTTATCTGCACCCTTGTGTCATCCAGAGGTGGCGGGCCCGATGATACGCAGAGATACCTTACGGTTATCTGCACCCTTGTGTCATCCAGAGGCGGCAGGCCCGATGACACGCGGAGATACCTTACGGTTATCCGCACCCTTGTGTCATCCAGAGGCGGCGGGCCCGATGATACGCGGAAATACCCGAGTGGTTATCCGTATAAACTTTCTTTTGCTATCTGTAAGACAGAACGCTTGATAGCATGCAGAGACTGACATAGTCTTCTGCACCTTTTGTTCCTCCGGGAGCAACAAGTCATTTACATGCGGAAATTTTATGGTCACCCGCGACTCTCGTCAACCGAGAGGAGCGAAATTAGTGTCATACCCTAATTTTCGTCCGGGGACCTTTGCTTGATGACATGCGACCTTTCTTTGGTCCTTGTGAGGTGCTTGGCACCCATCATTAGGAAATTTGTGAAATTCCGGGAACGACAAGTCATGGTCACCCGCGACTCTCGTCAACCGAGAGGAGCGAAATTAGTGTCATACCCTAATTTTCGTCCGGGGACCTTTGCTTGATGACATGCGACCTTTCTTTGGTCCTTGTGAGGTGCTTGGCACCCATCATTAGGCAATTTGTGAAATTCCGGGAACGACAAGTCATGGTCACCCGCGACTCTCGTCAACCGAGAGGAGCGAAATTAGTGTCATACCCTAATTTTCGTCCGGGGACCTTTGCTTGATGACATGCGACCTTTCTTTGGTCCTTGTGAGGTGCTTGGCACCCATCATTAGGCAATTTGTGAAATTCCGGGAACAAGAAGTCATTTGCATGTGGAGATTTTATGGTCACCCGCGACTCTCGTCAAATCGAGAGGAACGAAATTAGTGTCTTATCTTTACTTTCCTTTTATCTCCAATAAAAGACAAGTAAAGAGGGGCAACTGTCATACCCTAATTTCGTCCGGGGACCTTTGCTTGGTGACATGCGACCTTTCTTTGTTCCTTGTGAGGTTCTTGGCACCCATCATTAGGCAATTTGTGAAATTCCAGGACATGCCGGAAAACCAAAAAAATATTGATGCACAATCCGTAAGTTTCCGTGACACACCGGAAATCAAATGGAAGCATCGTTGCATAATTAAGTGAGGTTCCGTAACATTCCGTAAGTCAAAAAGGGGATGATTATGTAATCCGCAAGGTTCCGTAACATTACGGAAAGAAAACAAGTATCGTTATGAAATTCGTAAGTTTCCGTAACTTTACGAAAAAAGAATCACAAAAAAAAGCAGAGGGGTGTACTTAGTAAAAATGGGGTTGCAAATAGCACCCAGGCCCACTTGGGCCCTCCAGAATATTCCTCCAAAAGGCTGTTGCTTCTGGAGGAAGCAACCTGGCTCGCCTGGGCGAGCTGAGCTCGCCTGGGCGAGCTAGACGGCAACCACCTCCCCTATTTTGCTATAAATAGGGGAGGAAGTGAAGAAGAAAAGGGTTCAGCCCCTTTGGCACTTCTCTCTCTTTCGAATTTGCTTGAAAAAATTGTTTCCGTGAAGAAAATCTAAGCCGAGGCGCTTCCGAAATGTTTCCGTAACGTTTTCCGTGAGGAATTTCGCAAAGGTTTCAACCGTTCTTCGACGTTCTTCATTCGTTCTTCATCGTTCTTCGATCTTCAACGGGTATGTACCTCGAACCAAGCTTTTCGATTCATTCTATGTACCCGTAGTGGTCCACATTGTGTTTCGTGCATTTTTATTCTCGTTTTGTTTACTTTTTATACCCCCTGTTGACGTGCTTAAGCCATTTTACTTAAGTCATTTCTCGTTTAACTTAAAAATAAAATCAATTTCCACCGAACGTTTGAATTGTATTATTCGTTAACTTCGGTTAAAATAAATTCCAACCGTTCGGTCGTGTCGTAACCACGTTGGAAATAAAAAAAAAGAGGTAAAAAATAATATAATAATAAAAAAAAACATCTTTTAGCAAAATAAAGCGGAAAATCAATCGGACGTTTTCTCTTTGGGATTTCTCATTCTTAATCGAATTGATTAATAACTAAAGTGAAACTAAGGCTAAAATCAACTCGCCTAGTCAAGCTCGTCCACAAAAATAGGCTTTTGAAGTTTGTCATTTCAATTTCTCACTAAGTAGAATGGATCATTTTTAAGGTCCAACGCCTTAAAATGATCACCACTTAAGTAAAATAGAATCACTTGATAAGAAAGAACTACGTAGGTCTGATTTCCTCATCGCAAATTGAGGAATACGTAGGAGCAAAGGGAAACACCCTTGTCGACCACAAAAAAAGAAAAAAATATAAAGGGTATAAAGGATATAAGGACATAAAAGGGAAAGTAAAAATCAAAGTCATGTTTGCACATTCGATTAAAGGCTGTCGTCCCTTGGGACGGACGTGTGGGGTGCTAATACCTTCCCCGTGCGTAAATACAACTCCCGAACCTTTCACTTAAAAGTTCGTAGATCGCGTCTTTTTCCGGTTTTTCCGACATTTTCCTCAAATAAACGTTGGTGGCGACTCCGCGCGTATTCCTTTCATGGAACACGCATCCCGCGAGTCTCGCGTCGCCCTCTCGCCGAAGGGTAGGTTGCGACAGAAACCAACAGGATAGGCAACACTTCTATTAGCTAAATGAATTACCACATCAGTTGACTGCAAGGGACCTAGAGATAGAGAATTAAAAATCGACAGAGGCATAACACTAACAGAGGCTCCTAAATCTAGCATGGCATTGTCAAACTTACTATTCCCTATAGTACAAGGTATGCTGAATGTACCTGGATCTTTGCATTTTTCAAGAATTTGAGGAACAGATTTACCAATCAATGCGGAGACATTTCTGCTCATGCTAATTCGTTCACTTCCTTTAAGCTTCCGCTTATTAGTGCACAGCTCCTTCAAGAATTTGGCATATCTTGGAATTTGCTTTATTGCATCCAACAGAGGTATGTTTACCTCTACTTTTCTAAACGTTTCCAAGATCTCTTTCTCTGCCTCTTCCATTTTTTTGTTGGAAACTGCTCTTGGAGGGAATGGAAGAGGGGGAATGTGCTGCTTCTGCAAATCAGAATTACCTGTGGAAGAAGATTCACCTGCACAGAAATTGTTAGGTAAATTTTTGTCATCACCTTTTTCTGGAATAGAGTGAAGTTTGGCAGGTTCATTTGCAGATGAGGAAGGTGCTACGGGTTGAGGTCCTTGACACTGCTTTCCCGACCTCAATGAAATGGCACTGACATTTTTGGGATTTTGGACAGCTTGAGAAGGCAGCTTGTCGGAATTCTGGGACTGTTGTTGATTCAATTGGGTAGCTAATTGTCCCATCTGATTGGTTAAGCTCTGAATGGAGGCTCTGGTCTCTTGCTGAAACTGCATGTTCTGCATAGTCATTTGCCTCACAAGTTCTTCGAGGGAAGGTTGTGGAGGGGCCTCAACTGTTGGCTGTTTCTGGGGTTGTTGCTATTGTTGGATTGGTGGAGGAATGTATGGTCTGCTTGGGCCAGCAGCATTTTGGAAGGAAGGAGCAGGCTGCTGTTGTTGTTGCTGAGGGCTGGACCATCTGAGGTTAGGGTGATTCCTCTATCCAGGGTTGTATCTATTGCTGGAAAGGTCATAATTGTTCTGTTGTGGTTGATTTTGCTGCTGAGGTTGAGGAGGTCTATTGTAAATATTTGCAGCATAAGCTTCAGGCTGCTCAATTGCTCCAGGTTGCTGCATGGAAGGGCAAAGGTCTGTATGGTGGTCAGTAGAGGAGCACAGACCACAAACCCTTGCGACAGGTACAGATTTCTGATTCAAGGCCAGCTGGGTTACCAAGTTGACCAACGCATCCAGTTTGCCTTCAAGCTTCTTAGTTTCAGATGATGCAGATGGGTTTGTAGCTACCTCATGCACTCCTCTAATGACTATGGCATCATTTCTGGCGCTAAACTGCTGGGAATTGGAAGCCATCTTCTCAATTAAATTTCTGGCTTCAGCAGGAGTCATGTCTCCAAGGGCTCCACCACTGGCAGCATCTATCATACTTCTCTCCATATTACTGAGTCCTTCATAAAAATATTGGAGAAGAAGCTGTTCTGAAATCTGATGGTGGGGGCAACTGGCACATAGTTTCTTAAATCTCTCCCAGTACTCATACAGGCTCTCTCCACTGAGTTGTCTAATACCTGAGATATCCTTCCTGATGGTTGTGGTCCTGGAAGTAGGGAAAATTTTTTCTAAGAATACTCTCTTAAGGTCATCCCAGCTCGTGATGGACCTTGGAGCAAGGTAATACAGCCAGTCCTTTGCCACTCCCTCTAATGAATGAGGAAAAGCCTTCAGAAATATGTGATCCTCTTGGACATCTGGGGGTTTCATGGTGGAGCAGACAATGTGAAATTCTTTCAAATGTTTGTGCGGGTCTTCACCTGCAAGGCCATGAAACTTTGGAAGCAAATGAATCAGTCCAGTTTTAAGAACATATGGGACATCCTCATCAGGGTATTGGATGCACAAGCTTTCATAGGTGAAATCAGGTGCAGCCATTTCCCTTAGAGTCCTCTCACAAGGTGGAGGTTGTGCCATGTTCTCAGAATGTGCAAAATCAGAATGCTCAGAATCAGAATGCTCAAAATTATAATGCTCAAGATCAGGATGTTCAAAATCACCAATAACAGAATGCACAGATTCACCAGTTATGGAATGCTCAGAATGATCAGAAGGTATAAAATGATGCCTAACTAATCTATGAAATGTCCTATCTATCTCAGGATCAAAGGGTTGTAAGTCAGATGGATTGCCTCTAGTCATACACTACATTCAGCATGCACACAACTAGTTGCCTTGTCATGTAAATAAAGGTGTAGGTTTGAACTACAGCTACCCTCAAATGATATCCAAATGACTTGAAATTTTGTGAGAAACCTTATAAAATGATGAGAAGATAGCACAAAAAATTTCAGACAAAAATTCAAAGTCTAACTATGAAAGCTAAAATTGGTAGGTTAAGAAAAATAAGTGAATAAAACTTGAAAAATAAAAAACTTTTGACAGAATCGCTTTTTTTGGACGATGGAGACCTCAGCCGGCCTATGGCAGGCTACCACGGCGTAGGAAATTTTTTTCTACCCCAAATGCATATATAATAATTGCAATTCTGATAACCGGAGCAAAAGTTATGGCCGTTTGAAGTTTTGACAAACACAAAATTTGCTACTTTTTTGGAACTTTCAAATCTGACCAAACTAAAGGCTCTAGCTATTTTCCCCACAAAATATGGATTAAAAGAAGTTACCACAAAAAAATTAAGTAAAAAATAACAACCCTAGCTACTAAAACAAAAAATCTCAAATAATTCAGCATGGGTGGTCGCTAAAATCCGTCTCTAATTGATTTCTACTACTACTCTGTTTTTGCCGCAAGCTGATTTCTACTACTACTCTGTTTTCAAGCACAATCTTCACAGCAAAACACACAAGACTGAAACAGGGGAAACGCTTAATGGGAAAACTGAAACAGAACACACATTAAACAAAATACCAGGACACTAAACAACACTAACACACATACTAACACAATACTAACAATTAAACATAAAACACGAAAGGATTAAACACACAACACTAGCTATCTATTATGAACCTTTGGACACTGCTCCCCGGCAACGGCGCCAAATTTGATCGAGGCCATACCCGAATCAAATAAACATGAAAATGCAGTTACTAGGAAGTGATCCTAGGTCGTTTCCCAACGAGCAGTGACAAGCCAAATGTTCATAATATACTTGCAGTAACAGTAACGATGGGGGGGGGGGGTTTGTTTGTTTTGTGATTAAAGAGCAGAACAAGTAAACTGGAATACGAAACTACTAAGATTAAAAACGGGTTGTTTCCTCTGATTCAGAAAGCCATTCTCTTATCCTGGGTTATGGAGAATTCGTCCCTAACAGTCAACCACTTAATCCAACCCTATTTCAATTTACTAAGCGAAAATAAACTTAGGGTTTTCAATACGTGATTAGGCACCGCATACACCAGTTAGCCCTTCGTCCATTAAGCATGAACGCAAGTTAGGCTCAGAGGCAATTAATCGAACACGAAGCGTGCACTGATTAATATTCACGAATTTGGGATACTGGTGAAGGGAGAACTGCCAGGAAACCACATTACAAGCGAAACCTCAAAGAGAGTTGGGATTCGTCCTCAAAAGGAATCAACACCAGAAAATCTAGCTTTCCATGGATTCAAACAGAAAACGCAATTGAAACATGAAGCAGAAACGTAAATGAACGGAAACGTAAATGAACAGAAACATAAACGAACAGAAATGTAAAATGGAACAGAAACGTAAATGAAAGTAGAAGAAGAAGCAAGAACGAAATTGTAATTAGAAGTAGAAAACGTAAATTTGCATTACGAACTCAGAAGCATCAAAACAGAAAAACGAAAACCCTAAAACAAAGCTCTGAATAATGAATAGCATAACAAAATAGAATGCCCTGCACAAATCCCAAGGCAGCTATTTAAAAAGAGTCACTCAAAGTCACTGGGCCCTATTACAATAATCTGGCCCAAAACGAAATAAACACTGAACAACATAAAATAAAATTGCGAAATTTCCTAATTAGAAATTAACTAAGATAAGCGCTGCTTTATTTGCCCTCTTCAAGTCCACAACCAAAATCCGGATTAAGCCCAATGTTTCATTAATTCCTGAAATTAGATTAAAAACATCAAATTAGCTAAATGAGCCCAAATAATAAAACTGCCTAATTAATTGACAATTAAGACCAATCAATAATTAAAATGGTGCAAAAAGGGTTTAGAAAATAGAAGAAAATGATGGCACATCAGTCGGTCATCCCAAATCCACAAGATTTGGACATTAGATGTAGGAAATCTATACAGTTAACATGATTTTTAGGGATGCAGATGCATGCAACCTTGGTCGTGAAATTTGGTAAATGCGGACTTCATATGAAACAATGGAATGTAATGGAAAGTTGTACAATGTTCATGACATTCTTTCCCTATTTTGTGATTTTGATTTTGATTTGATTTTTTTTTTTTTGGAAAACACAAATTGACTGTCCTTTTGAAAGAGGTGATAGTCCATGCAACCTTATCCTATCTTTTGCAAATCTCTCCGAGAACTCCCTCAGAGTGTGTGTTCTGTTTGATTTAGTCATTTGACCATTTTGGAGTGACGGCAATGGAGTCGTTTGATGTTTAATCAATCGATTGAAATCCTAGGGTTTGTCCCCCCTTTTTTTTGTTAAAAACATCGATGGGTGAGAACTTTTGATCGGCCCCTATGTTCACTTGAGGCTCATGCACGGTGCCCCTCATTGCCCCAGTGTAAAGCTTTGAGGTACCAATCGTTGTCTTTCGTCATGACCTTGTAGGAGGGAACCTATTGGGTGAGAACTTCTAATCTGCCCCTAGGTTCACTTGAGGCTCATGCACGATGCCCCTCATTGCCCCAGTGTAAGGCTTTGAGGTACCAATCATTGTCTTTCGTCATGACCTTGTAGGAGGGAACCTATTGGGTGAGAACTTCTAATCTGCCCTTAGGTTCGCTTGAGGTTTATGCATGGTGCCTTTCATTGCCCCAGTGTAGGGCTATGAGGTAACCATCGTTGTCTTGTTTTCATAGCCTCGTAGTGAGGAAGAATGAAAGAAGTAGTTGATTCTTGCAAAAAGAATTTTTCCAAGGACGAGAAATAGTTGAAGGATTTTTTTATGGATTAAGTCAAATGACTCCTATGTAGAAGCAAGATGTTTTGATGTTTTGATGATGCCAAAGGATCAAGTGCTTCCAAGTTTTATTCAAGACAAGAATCCAAGAAAATCAAGATATATGATCAAGTTGATCTCTAGAATCTTAGGAAGAAGTTTCCAAATTGAAAAAGCAAAAGGTTTGGCCAAAGAATTCTATCTAAATCATTTTAAATTGAGATTTACTCTCTGGTAATCAATTACCAGCAGCTGAAAATGTTTATAACAGTCACTAGAAATTTGAATTCAAAATTTATAATGTGTAATCGATTACACATGGATGGTAATTGATTACCAGCAGTTGATTCAAATTTTAAAGCCTGTGATCGATTACACAAGTCTTGTAATCGATTACCAGAGGAGATTTTCAGAAAATAATTTCCAAGAGTCACATCTATTCAAATGGTTTATGAATGGCCATCAAAGGTGACTTGGAAACACGAATGTAAAGAGAGTTTTCATTGCCCAAAAAGTTTTATCCTCTCAAAAAGATTCCTTGGTCAACCACTTGCATATTCAATAAGGAATTTTGATTGATCTTCATTGTACAATCTATCTCTTTTAAGAGAGATTTCTTCTTCTTATTTCTGAAAAGGGATTAAGAGATCGTGGGTCTCTTGTTGTAGAGGATTCCTGAACACAAGGGAAGGGTTGTCCCTGTGTGGTTCAGACTTTGTAAAAGGAGTTTTACAAAGAGAGTGGAAAATCTCAAGTGGGTTGCTTGAGGACTGGACGTAGGCGCGGGAAGTGGCCGAACCAGTATAAATCAAGTTTGCATTCCTCTCTTCCTTTAAACTTCTTTTATTTATTGCTATTTATCTTTTGCTTTAAAGAAGTTTATTTTGAAATGCCTTTTGAGTAATTCATGTTAAGGGTGCATTGTTAATCCAAAAAGAAAGAGCGATAGTTCAATTGGGGAATAGTCTTTGCATCTTAATTCAACCCCTTTTTTCTTAAGGTAACTGAGGCCATTTGTCCAATATCCTATTCTTGATAACTCATTTCTCTCTAAAAAGACAAACTTTCCGGAATGAGGTCACATGAACGTCTTGAAAACACAGTCAATCAAATGCTCTTTTTTTTTTCTTTTTGAACCCCCCTTTTTTTATTTTGGAACTTATTTGTTTTGAACTTTACTCGTTGTTTTACGGCAACCCCACCAACGTGCAAGACGAGTAATCTCTGATTGAACGGTCTTGGAAGTCAGCACTCAGGAGCGCATGTCGCTCGAGCAAACAAACCAATGGCTCGCACCTGAAAATCCTGATGAGTCATTAGAGACATCTAACAACAGCTTTCAAAATTGCCCCATGTGTGGCATCTCTTGTCAATGTCAGGATTTACACGCGATTCTCCTCAAATTTCAGCCAGCCCGCATCAATTAGACCTTACACCTTACGCTTGAGGGTCATACAGTGCTCAATGGAATGCCCCAGGGCCCTCCACGATATGCACATGTTGCGTTCGAGTCATATCCTCAGAAAAATGGGGGTTTGAGGGAACCTAGCAGGGGTTATGGCTACCATTGCATTATCAAGTAGATATGGGAGCAAGTTAGCATATGACGCCGGAATTTGGGGTGAATCCTACAGGCTTTTCGCTGCAAAATTCATTTCTTGGTTGGTGTTTTGGTTGGTGCCAAAGGTGGTGTTTAGCATTGGTTGTGTGGTAGACAAGCTTTGTGGTTGATTTAGGGATGACCTTTGTGGATAACTGGGTGGTGGGTAAGGAGGAGGTTTGTTATTGGCTGAGTAATGACATTGTTGGGTTGGTGGGAAACTTGGTCGTATAGGAATGGCAGTCACAGCATGGGTTTCTCCCTCTTTCTCACCCTCTTCATTTGCCCCAGTTTTCTCAGTCGTCCTAGTAGGATGATCAAATTTGCCTCTTTTCGGACCCACATCAATCCTTTCACTGGCGAAGACCAAATCCGCAAAGCTTTGAGGGTGCATAGCCCACCATCTTTTCATAGTAGAGTATCGATAATGTGTCTACCATCACGATTATCGTCTCCCTTTCCATCATTGGGGGTACCACCTGGGCCGCCAAATCCCTCCACCTTTTGGGCGTGTTCTTTGAAAGATCCGTCCCCCTTTTTGCACATGTTCTGTAGTTGCATCCTATCCGGAACCATATCAAAATTGTACTGATACTGCCTAACAAAGGCAACCATTAGGTCCTTCCAAGAGTGGACTCGAGAAGGTTCCAGGTTAGTGTACCAGGTAACAGCTACCCCAGTAAGATTTTCTTGGAAGGAATGTATCAGCAGTTCCTCATCTTTGGCGCATGCCCCCATCTTCCGATAATACATCTTTAGATGGTTCTTGGGGCAAGTAATCCCCTTGAACTTGTCAAAGTCCAGCACCTTGAACTTGAGAGGGGTGATGATATTGGGTATTGGGAACAACTCTTCTAGGTTAGCAAAGGAATAATCTTCACCTCCTTCAATGGCCCTGAGCCTTTCCTCTAGATGATCCAACTTTCCCATTCCTGCCATAGTCATGAGGGTTTTTAATCGCTGTGGAACGTGAGGGTTGTGGTTGTGGATGATACTGAGGGCCCTCCAAAGTGTTTTGCAGGGGTACACCACCAACTGCTTGCCCTTCAGCGGCATATCCGAGGCAAGGCTCGAAGTTGGCTAGATCGTGGTGGGGAATTTCATGCGTCTCCTCCATGGGTCGAGAGACATGTGCATGATCAGATTGAGGTTGTTGGCTCTTAATGAGTATGGGAGTGGAGTTATTGACATCCTCATTGGGAATGTACGCCACATTGGGTGGTGTATAGTTTGGGAGGCAAGCCATATGGCGGGAAGGCGTGCTTGTTTTGAATTTGCACATCATGGGGTCATCCGTACTTCCCAAATCTTTGCCTACCATATTTGAGGTTGGATGATTCATTTGCTTGAGGCCAGATGGGAGCATCGGGTTCATCTTAGCGACAGCGCTAGTAGCGGCAACTATTACCGCATTGGCTTCCATTATCTTCTTCATGCTCATCATTGTGGCATCCCCAAAATAATGACTGGTTTAATAGTAATGATTTAAATAACAAAACCGTGGTAAGTTTTTTTCTTTTTCTTTTTCTTTTTCATTTCTTTCTCTTTTCACAATAATTAGGTTCAGAAGGAAAATCCTCACTATAGAGTCCTAAATGGCCAGTTCACAACTCTATTCGGAGTTATTTCTTTCTTACCACTCGAAATCTCTAAACTATTTTACTGTTTCAAAAGGAAGAGTATACCAGACATTACTTTAGGTCGTCACGTGAAAATAAAAGAATAAAATACGGTCGATAAACTCTTTTATAAATAAAGTTTACTAATACTTCCTTTTCAAATAACAAGATTAAACATAAATGCATTCATCATTTAAAGCTGTCCAAAATATGGGAGTTTTACAAAATACATAGTGTCATCCAGAGCAAAGGTGTCCACAGTGGTGGCTTCAGCCACATGTATACAATCATCAAATTCCTATACATCAGGTCTACCCATACAAAAACAAAAGAGTAAACCTAACAGTCAGTCCTAGATACACCCACCCTCAAAAGGCATATAAAACTAGTCCATGGAACTGTCCACTATGATGAAGAGCCTCCACTGGTCGCCATCTCTCTCGGGCCACTATCCTCCGTAGAGTCTGCCTCAGATGCCGACATGACTTCCTCGGGAGAATCCACCTCAGGAAGTGGGTCCTCATCACCCTCTAGAAAGTCAAAAGCATCCACAGCAGGCTCAGGAGGTAGCTCCTCGGGATCCTCCTCAGAGTCTTCCTCGGATGACGTCACCTCGATCACTTGGACTGGCTCCACTAGACGATATGGTGTAGGCGTGGGTAGTATCCACTCCACAGTGCGCTGAAGCGTACGTGCCGGTTCATCTGGATGCACCAAAGAAGTAGCCGTAAATCGAATAGTGCCCCGAAATCGGCACCTCGTGTTGCCTTCGAGGGTCTCCCAGGCTCCCTCTAGGCACTCCATCTCCACTCGGTCATGGATTAGCTGCGCCGCCATCACGATCTACAAGAAAGAAAAGAAAGGGGTAGACTCTTTCACAAGAATCTAACTATGCCGCAACACAATTCGTCTCATACCCACTACATGCAAGTAAAAGGGGTAACTCAAGGCTTTTCATCCCTGGTAATCGATTACCAGAGGCCAAACTCGAATCACACAGCTTCAGGACATGAAAAGCTGAAAAAGGCACTGTGTAATCGATTACACATACCTGGTAATCGATTACCAGTGACCCATTCCTCTGTGTAATCGATTACACAGACTGGTAATCGATTACCAGAGGCCTCCACAACCTGCTGCCTTCATTTCTAAGCCTGGTAATCGATTAGACCCCCTTGGTAATCGATTACCAAAAGCCCTCATAGCTTCCTGACCTCGTTTTCAAGCCTGGTAATCGATTACACCCCTTGGTAATCGATTACCAGAGACCATCTTAGCCTCCTGTCTTCATTTTTAAGCCTTGTAATCGATTACCCACCCTTGGTAATCGATTACCAGAGGCCATATCCCATATATCACACAAGATTCACAGCTGGTCAGCCACCACACAAGCCTCCTTGCTTTGTGGTCTTTGTTCCTTTTATCTGTTGACTGCCAGGAGCTCGCCTGTTTAGGTACTTCACAGGTTCTCACTGACTGACTATGCCCGGGTTGGGTCGGGATTGGTCAAGCTTGGTTTTGGGCAATAGCACCCCACCTGACGTCCCCAAGGTCTCCTGACCCCCGCGACATATCTCCAGGTACCACTCTGTGGTCAACGAATAAAAGCAGGAAGTTTCACCCTTCTACACTTCCTCATCTCAAGCTTGTAGGATTATGGGGTACCCATCACATGTGGTACTAGGTGGCGGTCGGGCGATGGTGCACAACAGTTTTCCACATCCACAAATCGCGCATAAACCCACCATCCCCTGCTGCCCACCTCCAACTGAGCTCACGTACGCCCACGTAGCCCATATCCTCGTTTCTCTCAACACCGGGTCCCCATCAATCCTCCCAAGCTTTCCCCAACATCCAAGTAATTCAACATTCAAACAACACAAACTATCACAGCCAAGAAAACAGGGCAAAGGCAGAAAACTCTGCCCAAAACACCGACCAAAATCACAGCTTTTCTCACTTAAAGACCCCAGTAACAATTCCTTCGTTCCGGTTCATTAACCGTTGGATCGACTCGAAAATTTTACTGGAAGTCTCTAGTACATAAGCCTACATTTTGACCTTTGGGATCTACTAGCAAACATCCAGAACTCATTCTGCACCTCTCTTTCCACAACCAGCAAAACATAGCATTTTTCTGCACTTATGCAAAATTCTGCTGCACAATTTCACAGCAAAATTCTGCATAAAGTGCAGATTTCGAAAACCACACTTCCCCTCATCCAATCTTGCCCAAATCAAATCCTACAAGTCCCAAATCATGTATCAATCATGTCTAAACCAAAGTCAAGCTTCAAAACACAGCAACACAAAATCTAGGTGTCCCGTACCCCTCAATTTAATGGATTTTCTAGGTTTGAGAAGTGAAATTGAGAATGAGGTAAATCTGAAGCAAACTCTCACCTCACACAAGTCCATAACATCAATCTAAACTTGCTCAAACTGGATTTACACCTAAAATTCCACCGAATCAAAATTTGACTCCTCCACACCCAATTTTGCCCTAGAAATGGCTCTTGGTTCACTTTGGTCATTTGTTTTTCTCTCTAGCACAGTCCAAGCTTTCTCATAAGTCCTAAATGACATTTCAAGCTAGGATTAACTCACTTTAACCTCCATTTACCACAGAATCCAGATTTAACCTTCCAACTCTCAAGGCCTCACTCTTTTTCCACTCAACACCACATTCTCACTTTCTAACCATAGATTAACTCTACCCTTCATCTCTAACAGTTTTCCATAAGCAATTTCAGCACATAAACATCACAAGCATCATCATAAAAACCCTAAAACTGAATGGGTAAGCTTAACTCATCCAAACATGGCAAGTTCAACATGCTTTCAACAAATTTCTTCACAAATAACTATCATGAAGCAGAAAACTAGCAAAACTACCCATCATATCTCCCAAAACCCCATACCCACGAAAATCAAGAGGAAAAGAAGTCCACCCAAACCTGAAATTTTGAAGTCCCACACGTAGAGACGCGCTTCACGACTTCGAAAATGCCCTCCTTTCGCGATTTGGAGCAGAAATGATGGCCAAAGGTTGGAGCTTTGTTTGGAGCTTCAATGGAGAATGAAGGAGGAAAGAATGGCAACGTGAGGGAGAGAGGAAAAGGCTTCTGAAAATGTGGGGCTGAGTGAGGAGAGAGAGAGTTGCTTTTTAATTTTAAAAAGGCTTTTTCCTCATTTCTTATTATTTTATTATAAACTATGCCACATGTCTCCATTTGAGTGGAGCAAAAAGGGCCCACTTTCTCTTTTGATTGTGACCCATACTCAGCCACAAAAGTGAGAAAAATCTGACCTTTGAAACGTTAAAATCCTGCCTCGGTTTGCATGCCGTTTCTCTGATTCCAGTTCCTCGCATTTCTCTGCGTCCGTCGGGGCCAGTTTTCGAAAGTAAGCAATATATATATCAAAACGCTCAGAATAAAACCCCGAGCGTGGTTCAGAGGTTGGTTTCATTAAATTTTAAGTTGCACGCAAAACGATGATTTTTAAACTAATTAATTAAGAATTAACCCATAACCTCCCAGTTATGGATTTCTCTTCCCTAATTAGCCTAACCCGCATATCTTGCCCCCACTATTCCTACTTCTACCAATAACATATAGGCATATACACTGAATAATACTTATATATATATATATATATATAATCATTCATAATACATCATTTCCAAAAATTCCGGTAGAAATTTCCAGGATGTCACAATCATGGCCTCCATCATTGTGGCCATTTTCTCTTTCATGGCCTCCATGTCAGCCTTCAGCTTCTCTTGCAGCTCCTCTACTTCACCCATTACTCTAGCTCTAGCACGAGTTTGGTAAGGGCGCCGTAAAGCGTGTCCTTTTCTTTTTGATAACAATGATTAAGTTCATTTTATTTTATTTTATTTTATTTTTCAAGGAAAAATGCAATGAGCAATGCAACCAATGAAAAGCATGGATGTATGCGAATGATGTACAGTTGAAGTATTGCGAATTTTTACGCAGGATATGAGGTTGAATCAATTTAGATTTTCAACATGGTCCATGACATCTTTGTCAAGGTGAAACTGGAAGTAACAAGGACATCAACAATCCTAAATATGTTTGGCAGTAGACAAAGCAGTGATGTGACTCGATTCATCTTTTGCCCCAATTTTGCAAGACGGTTACTTCCATATTTCAACTTGACTTGATGAACCTTTTTGTAAAAGCATGAGCTTGGTTCAACCCTATAATCCAAGGAATGGCAATTCTGGTCGCCAATACTTCAACAACATCTCATAGGGATGAATGACTCGGGCATACTTTAAGCTATGCATGGAAAATGTAATTATGAAATTGAGATGCCCGAAGAAACATCCTTTCTTAGTTAACCATGCATTAGGTACCATGTTCAATTATTTTGTTTTGTTGTTGCGTGTTTTTTTTTTTTTTTAGAAATGGGTTTATGATCCCAACATGGTTGGCTCATGGTACCGAATATATGCAACCAAGAATGCATCATGAATTTTCATGCTTCCTTTTTTGTTTTTGTTTTGTAGAGGAAAATGCATGGACCACGCATGAGCAAACATGAAAACAAAAGGTATGCAGTTTGTAGAACAAAAAGTATGTTGAACGCATATGCATGATGATGCAATGACTCATGCAAAATGTGATGCTGGAATATGATAACGGACAAATGCAGGAACGATATGTTCATTATGATGCCATGAAGAGATGCTTATGTCATGCATGATATGCATGCGTGCTAGAGATAAAATGCGGGAGTGATTTGATTCGCACTGATCTTTGGAGTAAAAAAACGCGGGATACACTCAGTTTATTCAGAAAGTTATAACTAGTCAAGATTTGAGCGACAATACAAACTTCCTAGCATTTTCTAATCATATGGTCCCTTAAGTCTATCATATGCTGACAATAGCTGAGAAGTCCGTGGATCTCCTCGGGGGCGGAGTAGGTGTCCGCCACTGCTTTGGCCTTGGCTAGCAATCGGGAAAGTTCTTGGTTTCCGTTCAAAGTAAGAGCAAATCGGTCCGTCCACATTGTTGCCTCTTGATGTAACGAGTCGATCACCCTTCCTCTAGCCTCCTTTTCCGCGTACACTTGGGCATACTCGTCCGCCACTCTATGCTCGTGGGTCGTGGCTAGACTTAGTTCCTCTTGGTACTTGGTGATGATAGCTAACATGTTGGTCTCTGTCTCGCATAACCGCTGAGACAAACTTCTTTTGGACCTCGAGCAAGCCTTCAATTCATCTTTCAAGATCAAACTGTCTACTCGCGATTGGTCCCTTTCCTCCCTCCGGAGTTTAAGCTCGTTGTTACAACCCCACAGAGCCCCTCGGAACTTGTTCCGGCCGTGCTCTTCCCTACGAGCCCTCTTGGTCTCTTGTTCCAAAGCCTTGGTGGTAGCTATATTTATATCTCTCAGTTCGGCATTCTCCTTTCGGATTTTAAGAGCTGCTGATTGGAACCTTTCTTTGATTGTTTGAGCTTGCTTGAGTTCCATCCTAAGGGCCTGCACCTCTTCGTCTTCCTCCAGTGCCTCATCTTCCTCCCTGTTAGCGGTTCTCAAACTTGGGAGCCAATCCAAACCTTGCACGTGGGCTTTCAACCACTCACGGTAGCCACCAATGGGCCCACTGCCTCTGAGCTCTTTGTCTTTCTTTTGTACCACTCCCCATGCCTTGCGGACCTTCTGAAGTGTCTCCACGTTGGTCTTATTGAAGCCTCATGAAATGACAAGCGCGAGCCCATCCTCTAGTGGCGCCTCTCTCATAGGGTAGCCAAGTTGTCTTATTGCAAGAATGGGATTGTAGCTGATGCAACCCCTCGTCACCATCAAGGGAACATTTGGAAATCCTCCGCATGAAATAAGAACTCCGGTTCTTCCTTCCTTCAATCGAGGGAACCAGTTGACAGATGCTCCTTCTTTGCTTGCTAAGAGTTGGTCCCAATTTGCCCCTCCTTTCTCTGTGCATGAACGGTGACTTTCTAGCGGGCAAGCATGCCTCACCTCTTGGCGAAAAAGGTGTGAAACTAACCATACATAAAGAGCTGGAGTACAACAAACAATCCTTGCCTTGCTCTCTTCACATCTTCGGTCGAAGGTGTCATATAGGTCGGCTAGCATAGCGACAACCGGGCTTTCCTTGTGGTTATGATAGGTGAGAAAAACGTCGATCGCTGCCAGGTCCACCAACCCATCCACATTCGGAAACAGGACTCCTCCGAATATCAACAGTGCGAGAATATCTATGAACGGGGCCCACTCGCCTTTACCTGCCAAGATTCTTGCTTTTGCCTCCAAATATTTTCTCGGTATTCCAACCACCCCATTTTCGACTTGCTTCCTGTGGTCTAACTCCTGTGCCAAGATTTGGACTATCTTGGAAATTCTAGCTAATGAGGGATAGAACCTTGTAAAGAGGTATGGTTTCCTCCCCCCTATAGGACACCCTAGGACCTCTTCAAATTCTTCTACCATGGGTGATAGCTGGAAGTTCCCAAAGGTGAAGCACCTCATCGGCTGATCATAATACTGGGCAAGGGAGGCAATATGTAAAGACTTCTACCATGGCTAAGTCCCAGATTTTACCGTAATCTTTGTGAAAAGCTTGCCGCTGGAGCTGACCCATTAACTGCCCTAACTCCTTTAGACTGGTGGTCCCTAGGCTCTTGACCTTAACTTGATAGAACCTCTTTTTAAGCGAAGGCATTTGACTTGATCCCATGTTTTACTAAAGTGAACAAAAATCGGCGTGAATCAAAACTCCAACATCTATCATGGGTGGAATGGATGAATGCATGCATATGACACAGATGTAATTTAGGAATGCGGGAGCCCGGGAAATTGTCTCCTTCTTAGATACAACATCTTGGGGTAGCAAAGTGCCCGACGTATGTATTAAAGAAGGTGACTCGTACCGTCCGTTGGTTTTCCAATGTGCGTGATGCATATGCGAAAGGCGCAACACGGGAATGTACAGTATGACAATATTCACAAAATACAAGCAAAAGGGTACGTGACACTTATGCATGGGAGTGTGAAAAATGGCACGCAGCGTGTCCGCTCCGTGCCCCTATTCAAGGGACCTATATGAGAGAGAGCTAAAAAGGCTTTCAGTGATAACTCCCAAGGTGGTCATATCTTTCTTGATGGTCTCTAGAGGTATCATCCCCTTTGAAGAACATATTGCAGCAGTAGGGACTACTAGCAACAATAAGTTTTCAAAGAGAAAAGCTCTAGATGAGGGTTCACTGTAATCAAGCAAGTCAGAGACCTAGCATGATCACAGATTCACCTCCACTCCTTATGTTCCCATGAACCCGGGTATAGGGCCCTTTTTCAACTCACAGTGTGTGCAAATAGTGTTAGTGTTTGTGTGCATCAAATGAATAAATATTTACCTCAAGCATACACTTAAAAATGCACAAAAAACATCAATGAGTTATATATACAAGAACATAATGAAGGGAAACCCAACAAAGGAGTAAGTCATGATAAAACATTGCACAAGATTTAATGGCCTAACTCTCAAAAAATACTCCCTAGTGGAGTCGCCAACTGTCGCAACCTACCCTTCGGCGGGAGGGCGACGCATGACTCGCGGGATGCGTGTTCCACGAAAGGAATACGCGCGGAGTCGCCACCAACGTTTATTTGAGGAAAACGTCGGAAAAACCGGAAAAGACGCGATCTACGAACTTTTAAGTGAAAGGCTCGGGAGTTGTATTTACGCACGGGGAAGGTATTAGCACCCCACACGTCCGTCACAAGGGACGGCAGCCTTTAATCGAATGTGCAAACATGACTTTGGTTTTTACGTTCCCTTTTATGTCCTTATATCCTTTATACCCTTTTTATATTTTTTCTATTTTTGTGGTCGACAAGGGTGTTTCCCTTTGCTCCTACGTATTCCTCAATTGTGATGAGGAAATTAGACCTACGTAGTTCTTTCGGAACAAAGTGTTTGGTTAAGTTGTTTTTTATCTTTTTGCAAGATATATTTTGATTGAACAAAAAGGTCATTTAAGGTGTTGGACCATTAAACGATCTTTTGATTTTGAAAGGAGAGAAACGTTAAGGCGTTGGACCATTAACGATCTCTCGGGGTGGTTGACAAAAGCGGGGCTTTTGCTCCTACGTATCCTCAATTGCGATGAGGAAATCAGACCTACGTAGTTCTTGCAAAAGCGGTAAAGTTACATGTTGATTTTATGCTTTTGAACGGTCCATGTTAACCGATAAAAGCAAAGATGACCGTTTAAGGCGTTGGACCTTAAAACGGTTTTTAGTGATTTTTCGGACAAAAACTTGATTTGTGAGTTGGTTTTAGTCTTATTTTCACTTTGGTTATTAATCAATTCATTCAAGGATGTTAGACAAGTGGCCTCAGATATCTTAAGAAGGGGGGGTTGAATTAAGATATTCCAAACTATTTCCCCTAATTAAAAATCTATTTCACTTTTTACTCAAGTTATGAATTCCCTTAATGACAATCTTCTTAAATATTAATTCAAATGAAACAATTTGAATATGAATATAAAGCAATAATAAATAAAGGAGATTAAGGGAAGAGAAAATGCAAACTCAGTTTTATACTGGTTCGGCCACACCCTTGTGCCTACGTCCAGTCCCCAAGCAACCCGCTTGAGAGTTCCACTATCTTGTAAATTCCTTTTACAAGTTCTAAACACACAAGGAAAATCCTTCCTTTGTGTTTAGAGATCCTTTACAACAAGAGACTCACAGTCTCTTAATCCCTTAGATAATGAGAAGAAGAAGAAGAATAAATCTCTCTAGAAAGAGATGGATTTTATAGATTGAGCACTCAAATAATTCCTTAATGAATTGCAATTGAATTGGCCAAGGAATTCTTAAGAGGATAAAATGAATTTTCTCTTTTTGAGAGGATAAACACTTGTTGTTCTGAAAAAATCTCTGTCAAAATCGTGTCTCAAGTCACACATATATAGGCCTTATGAAAGCCATTCAATAACCTCATGAAATGATGTGACTGATGAGAATGTTTTCTGAAAAACTCCTCTGGTAATCGATTACAATAAGTGTGTAATCGATTACACTCTTTAAAATTTGAATTAAAACATTCAGAAACTGCTGGTAATCGATTACCATATATGTGTAATCGATTACACAGTGCAAATTTTGAATTCAAATTTTAATAGCTGTTGTAAATCAGTTTTGGCCACTGGTAATCGATTACATCCTTTGGTAATCGATTACCAGAGAGTAAATTTGTTGAAAAACACTTTTTAGCTTAAAATTCTTGGCCAAACCTTTTGCTAATCCAATTGGAATTCCCTTCCATTTTAATATCCTTTCTAAGACTCTATAGACTGTCTTGATCATCCATCTTGATTAACTCTAATTGCTTTGTCTTGAGTAAATCTTTGAGAAGCATATGATTCATGTAATCCTTTGGCATCATCAAAACTTTCAGCTTGATCCTTTGTCTACAATCTCCCCCTTTTTGATGATGACAATACCTGAAATCAAGACAAGCTATATACAAGATGATAGCACGTTCACACAACCCTTACTCCCCCTATCTTTTGGCATGTATGCCTAACTTTTCTTAACGATAAATTTTTAAATTTCTAATTGATTTCTAACCCATGTTCTCTCCCAAGTTCTCTCCCCCTTTGGCAACATCAAAAAGAACTAGAGCAAGGCAATCAATAGCCAAACATTAACACAATAAATATCCAAACAAAGCCAACCATGTAACCAAAATAAAACCATACATGTGCATAATCAACAAAAGCAATGTCTAGAAATATAATTATAGTGCAAGACTACGATAACTAGAGCAATAAAAAGCCAAATACACGGCGTTAAAACAGAGTACTAATAATACTTAACCACTAATAATACTTAGGCTTAATAATAACCTATAAGCTAAGAGGATGATGGAGGCGGTGGTGGTGGATCAAAGCAAGTACGGATGAAGGAGACATCTTCTTCAACTTTGGTGATCCTTGATTCCATGGCATCAAACCGCATGTCGACTTGCAATTCCATATTATCAAACTTGTCACCAACAAAAGTTTGAAGACCATTGAGCTTTTCCAAAAGCTTTCGAAGAAGAGAGGAATTATCTTCAACTGGTTGGTTGCCTTCATCATCAGCGGGCGGAGCACCCTTTTTGACCCAAGAGCCATCATGCTCTTTGCGGTAACCAAAAGAAGCAATCACAGCAGCACCAATTAAAAAGGATCTCTTGATTGGAACGTAAGGTTCAGAATCAAGAGGAATTTGAAAATGGCGGAAAAAGAGAGTGACAAGCTGTGGATATGGTAGTGGAGCATTTAATCGCAATGCCTTATGCATGCGATATCTGACTAAGTGTGCCCAGTCAAGTTGACGCCATGTATGAAAGGCCCACATGATAATTAGATCTTCCTCAGAAACCTGGGCAAGGTTGGAAGACCGTGGAAGCAAAATACGCACAATTAAATAGTGAAGGATGCGGCTTTCAAAAGCCAATGACCCGGCAAGAAGACGTCCGGTCATATCCGCATTGTTGGTGCAAACCAACTGGCGAGCATCATGGGCAGAGAAATCAAATTTCCAGTCGTCATTCAGTGTACCTTCAAATGGTACACCGTCACTGGGTAATTTGGTTAAGTCATGGAAAAGGGACTGGTCAATGACCATTTTTATCCCAAAAATTTCAGAAATCAGAGTGTTGTCCTGAATTTCAAGATTACAATAAAAAGCTTTAACCAATTCAGGATAAATAGGCAATTGTAATGACATAAAAGGTAGAAGACCTAAGTTCTGAAAGGCTTGAATGCAATCAAAGGTTTCAGCAGAAAAGAATTCCATATCAATAATCTTAGGGTCGATAATGGAACGAGATGAGAAAAGATTGGAGTACCGTTTCTGCTGTTCATCGGAAGAAAACACTGGGGAAGAGGACAATGATGGTGGAATTGGTGTTGTGGATGCGCTAGTGGCTCCGGAACGATGAGCTCTTGAAGCCGAAGCGGAGGCGGAAGAACCCTTTCGTTTCTTTGACGATTCTGCCATTTGAAGGAGTTTTTGCAGATTTTAATCGGTGAAATCAAAAGAGAAATGAAAAAGAAGAAGATCGCAATTTACGGGAGTTGATTTGATGGAGAAATGAGTGAGATACGAAGATTTGGAGGTTTGGGAATGGAGGAACGTCGTGAGAGAAAAGGGGCTGCGCAGGGATTTCTGGAAAATGTGATATTTATAGAGCAGGACGCGTGGTAATCGATTACAAGTAATGGTAATCGATTACAGGAGGAGGCAGCCTACTGGTAATCGATTACATGAATACTGTAATCGATTACAGGCTATCTGTTCTAGTGTAATCGATTACAGTATTCATGTAATCGATTACCAGAACAAAGAATAGCCTTTTTCTAAAAGAAAAACTTATTTCTAAGTCTAAAAACTTATACTATCTTAATAATTAATTATACTAACAAAAAGTAAATTAAATTAAACAACACAAGCATTATACTCAATCAAAACACAATCAATCATTCATAAAAAACAAGAATTCAAACAAGATCAAATAAACAAAATAATCTATACACAATAAATAAGAGTAGATCAACCAATCATTCAATCAATCATCCAATCAATTCCTATTTTTCTAAATCTCTTACGTCTAAGAGACCTAACTCTCTTCTAATAGAGAAGAACACTTCCTTGGGGAGAGGTTTTGTGAAAATATCAGCAAGTTGATTCTTAGTATCAACAAACTCTAATACACAATCTCCCTTTAGGACATGATCTCTACGAAAGTGGTGTCTAATCTCTATATGTTTAGTTCTAGAGTGTTGAACTGGGTTTTTGGATAGATTTATGGCACTAGTGTTATCACACTTAATAGGTATACGATCAATAATGATGCCATAGTCAGATAATTGTTGCTTCATCCATAAAATCTGTGCACAACAACTACCGGCAGAGATATACTCCGCTTCAGCGGTAGATAAAGCAACACTGTTTTGTTTCTTACTATGCCATGAGACAAGAGCCGATCCAATGAATTGAAAAGTTCCACTTGTACTTTTTCTATCAGTTTTAGATCCGGCAAAATCAGAATCAGAATATCCTATTAAGTTACATGTTGAATTCTTAGGATACCATAATCCTAAATTGATTGTTCCTAATAGATATCTCATGATTCTCTTTACTGCACTTAAATGTGATTGTTTGGGGTTGGATTGAAACCTAGCGCACATACATACACTAAACATAATATCAGGTCTACTAGCAGATAAATAAAGAAGAGATCCGATCATACCTCGATATTGTTTTATGTCTATAGACTGACCAGATTCATCTTTATCTAAGTAACAATTAGTGCTCATCGGTGTAGACATGTGTTTTGCACTATCCATCCCAAATCTTTTGATCAATTCCTTGCAGTACTTGGATTGATTGATGAATATACCTTCTTGAGTTTGCTTGATTTGTAATCCCAGAAAGTACTTTAGTTCTCCCATCATTGACATTTGAAATTCACTTTGCATATCAAGGGAAAACTCCTTGCACAATGAGTCGTTAGTGGATCCAAAAATTATATCATCAACATATATTTGAACCAATAAAATATCATTATGCCTTCTCTTTATGAACAATGTGGTATCCACTTTACCTCTGGAGAAATCTTTTTCTAGAAGAAAAAGCGCGTTAAAGACGAAAGAAAAGTAATAAAAAATGAACGAAATAAAGATGAAAGCTTAAAAAAACAAGAAATGAATTCAAAGTCTCGGATTCGAAAACTTACCCGTTGAAGAACGAAGAACGTATGAAGAACGGACGAAAACCTTCACGGATTTGCTTACGGAAACATCTTCACGGAAACAATTTTTTTCACCCAAAACAGCTGAAATACATAGCCAGGGGGCTCCGGGATCCTTAGAACAGCCCCTTTCAGCCTATTTATAGGAAAAAGGGGGAGGAGGTTGCCGCCCAGCTCGCCCAGGCGACCTTAGCTCGCCCAGGCGAGCTGGGTTGCTTCTCCAGAAGCAACCCAGCTTCAAAAAACATTCTGGAAGGCCCAATTCAAAATTTCGAAATTGCTATTTGCATCCCCCCAATTTTGATAAGTTCACCCCCCTTCTTTCGTAATTTACTGAAAAGTTACGGAAGCATATAGGACTTGATTTTCTTCTTTCTTTCTCTTCTGTCTCACCCGTATTAAGTTAATTATGCTTATTTAGAGTTATGGGAATTTTACGGAAGCATTACGGGTGTCCCGGAAGCCCTGGAATCCCATTTTTCAACAAAACGGGGGGTGTGGTGGCCACCTAGCTCGCCCAGGCGAGCTAGGTTGCTACAACCTTAAGCAAGAAATTGCCCAGAAACCTCTAGAAGGGCCCAGATTCGAAAATTACTATTTGCACCCCCCATTTTACTAAATACACCCCCTTTGCCTTTTTTTGGTGATTTTTTTCGTAACGTTACGAAACTTTACGAATTTCGTAACGATACTTGTTTTCTTTCCGTAATGTTACGGAACCTTGCAGATTACATAATCATCCCTTTTTTTGACTTACGGAATGTTACGAAACCTCACGAATTGTGCAACGATGCTTCCTTTTGATTTCCAATGTGTCACAGAACCTTACGGATTGTGCATCAATACTTTCTTTCGGTTTCCGGAACATCACGGAACTTCACAAATTGCCTAATGATGGGTGCCAAGCACCTCAAAATGACCAAACACAAGTTGCATGCCACCAAGCAAAGGTCCCCGGACGAAATTAGGGTATGACACCTTTTAGTAAAATAAAAGCGAAAAATCAATCGGACGTTTCTCTTTGGGATTTCTCATTCTTAATTGAATTGACTAAATAAGTAAAGTGAAATTAAGGCTAAAATCAACTCGCCTAGTCAAGCTCGTCCACAAAAATAGGATTTTGAAAGTTTATCATTTCTGTTTCTTACCAAGTAAAATGGATCATTTTTAAGGTCCAACGCCTTAAAATGATCACCTTTCAAGTAAAAAGAATCACTTAATTCACGCATAAGAAAGAACTACGTAGGTCTGATTTCCTCTCCAAAGGAGGGTACGTAGGAGCAAAAGCCCCGCTTTTGTCGACCTCAAAAAATAAAAAGAAATAAAAAGTTAAGATAACACAATTCCACAATTCTAAAAATAGGCTGTTGTCTTTCGAGACAAACGTAAGAGGTGCTAATACCTTCCTCAAGCGTAAATACAACTCCCGAACTTAGAATTTTCATTTTGACCGATTTCCTTCGGTTTTTCCGACGTTTTCCACAAATAAACGTTGGTGGCGACTCCGCGCATCTTTCCTCCTTTGGGAAGCGCACCCGTGAGCCTCGCCCTCGCTCGCCCGTGAAGGGCACGCTGCGACAGTTGGCGACTCCACTGGGGACATTTTTGGGTATGCTTTTATTGAACTGTGTAAAATGTAAATAATTGTTGTCTATTTCGCATTCTTTACACTGCATTCTAAGCACCCATGGGTTTGAGTAAAAAAAGGGGCCCTATACCCGGGTTCATGGGAATTTAAGGAGTGGAGGTGAATCTATTATCATGCTAGGTCTCCGACTTGCTTGATAATAGTGAAACCTCGTCTAGAGCTTTCTCTCTTATAATGTGTTGTCGCTGGTATTCCATACCGCCACAACATTATTATCTTGAGTGATGATACCTCTAGAAAACAGCCGTGTGAGTTATGAATTGTTGGGGAGTAGTTATTAGAGACCCCTAGATATTGTCCTATAGGTTCCCAAATAGGGGCAAAGAGCAAACACGCTCCGTGCCATTTGTTCTCATGCATCTTTTGATAAATAGCACTAGTTTATAGTTTTTGCCAGTGGTGTTTGGTTTCTTTAGAGTAATACGTAACCCTTTTAATGCTACGTCGAGGCGCCATCATGCCCAAGCGTAGCATTAAAATTGGATCTCTGCGGTCTCGTATGTGTGAATTACCCCTATGTGTTGTTTTCTTTCCGTTTCATGCATACGCATTGCATCATTCATGTCGGAGTCTTGATCCACCCCTTTTTTAGGTAAATGATGGGGACAAATCAAAACGGCAAAAGGTTTTATCAAGTCAAGGTTAAAGGTCTAGATGTCACTAGCCTCAAGGAATTGGGACGATTGATGGGACCTCTCCAAAGGCAAGCTTTCCGCAAAGTGTACGGAAAGATTCTAGATTTGGCCGCAACGGAGGTATTTACGGAAGCTGTCGTATCCCTCGCCCAATACTATGACCAGCCGTTGAGGTGTTTCACGTTTGGGGACTTCCAAATGGTCCCAACTATTGAAGAGTTTGAGGAAATATTAGGATGCCCTCTTGGAGGGAGAAAACCGTATCTTTTCTCTGGCTTTCTTCCTTCCTTGAGCAAGGTTGCGACTGTGATTGGAGATTCAGCAAAAGAGTTGGATCGCATAAAGCAAATTCGGAACGGCGTAGTGGGCCTGCCTCGGAAATACCTGGAAGACAAGGCAAGGGATATGGCAAGCCAAGAGAAGTGGGGCCCGTTTGCGGATGTTTTAGCTTTGCTGATTTTTGGGGTTGTCCTCTTTTCGAACGTTGACGGCTTGGTAGACTTAGCCGCCATTGATGCTTTCCTCGCGTATCACCATAGCAAGGAAAGTCTAGTGGTGGCTATCTTGGCAGATTTGTTCGACACCTTTGACCGGAGGTGCGAGAAAAACAGTGCACGGATTGTCTGTTGTTTACCCGCTCTATGTGTATGGTTGATTTCACACCTGTTCCGACAAGACACGAGGCACCCGTGTCCGCTTCAAAGCTATCGCTCGTGCGCCGAAAAAAGAAGAGTCGTTTGGGATCAACATTTGGCTGGGATAGGGGGCAGCACGATCAATTGGTTTCCTCGTTGGAAGGAAGGCAAGGAAGGAGTTCTTTTCTCGTGTGGGGACTATCCTAATGTTCCACTGATAGGGACTAGGGGTTGTATTAATTATAATCCCGCACTCGCCATAAGACAGCTAGGGTATCCCACGAGGGGAGCGCCAACCGAAGAAGGTCTCTCACCTTTCCTTGTGAGGGATCTAGGCGCGCAAGGTCTCAAGGTTATACAAAGAATCCACAAGGCGTGGAGGAGTCCATTGAGGAAAGACAAGGAGCTTAGGGGCATCCGAAACGGCGTCATTGGAGGTTATCATGGATGGCTAAGAATTCACACGCGGGGCTTAGGTTGGATCTCCAAGTTGAAAGTTATCGATGAGGAGAACTTCGAAGCTCCGGAGGAAGATGAAGAAGTCCGAGTTCTAAAATTAGAGCTAGGGAAGGCAAGACTCGCCAAGGAGAAGTTCAAATCAGCTGCTACACACATCCGGAAAGAGTGCACTGAGTTACAAGAGGAAAACGCGGCCACTGCAAGAGCTCTTGAACAAGAAACCAAAAGGGCCCGCAAGGAGGAACATGGCCGAGAAAAATTCCGAGGAGCATTGTGGGGTAACAACAATGAGCTCAAGCTCTGAAGAGAGGAGAGAGATCGGTCACGGGTGCATGGCATGATCTTAAAAGAAGAGTTAGTTGCTTGTGCGAGGTCCAAATGGAGTTTGGCTCAACACTTGGAAGCCATGGAGCAAAGCATGCTAGCCATCATAGGGCAATACAAGGAAGAGTTGAACAAGTCCATGGCCCATGAACAAAAGCTAGTGGAGGATTTTGCACAAGTGTATGCCGAAAAGGAAGCAAGAGGGAGGGTGATTGATGCGCTGCATCAAGAAGCGACTATGTGGATGGATAGATTCGCCTTGACCTTGAATGGAAGTCAAGACCTCCCGCGTCTATTAGTCAAAGCAAAAGCCATGGCCGAAGTGTGTACTGTCCCCGAGGAGATCCATGGGCTAATCAATTACTGTCAGCACATGATAGATTTGATGGCCCATATAATTAGGAATCGTTAGGTTCTCTTGTAACACCTTTGTATAATCTTGGCTAGATGAAACCTTTGTTCTTTTTATAAAATGAGAAGTTTTGGACTCATTACGTTATCTAAAAAACCTTGGGGTGGATCCAAGTGCTCCGATCATCCATTTGCATACTCATGTTTTGGTGGCATACTCACCGTTGTTTATTTCTTTAGGAATTTCATCATAACTAAGAAAACACCAAGGCACCCCTATAACACTAGATCCAGAAAAATGGATAATGAAGAGGGTGTGCAGGAACAGATGAAGGCCGATCTATCGGCCTTAAAAGATCAAATGGCTTCCATCTCGGAGGTCATGTTAAAACTCCAGAAAACCATAGAGGATAAAGCCACCGCAACCGCCTCCAGTACAGTTAGGGAAGCGACGCCGGTGCTGCAACCCGCCTTGAATCCGAGCTAGACAGAAACACGGTCGTGTTCGGTCGAAGGTATAGTCCACAAGCTTATCCTTATGGCCTGCCTCCGGACTTCACCCCCCGTACCACCCCGGAAGATTTAAGCCAAGCCCCTACTTTCGAGGGGCAACTCCCACCTTATGAAGACTATCCCGGGCAAGACGATGGGGAAGGAGATACCCATCTTGGCCCCTTGCTCCACCTCAAAGATCCATCCCCGCATGAACTACCCCAACCGAACATAGTCCGCCATATCCCGGCCTCACCCACACCCGTAAAAGAATCTGTTCCCTTCGCGGAAGATAAGGGAAAGATTGAGGCGCTTGAAGAGAGGTTAAGAGCAGTCGAAGGCCTCGGCAATTACCCATTCTCGGATTTAGCGGATTTATGTCTTGTGCCCAACATCGTCATCCCTCCCAAGTTCAAAGTACCGGACTTTGATAAGTACAAAGGTACGACATGTCCGAAGGGGCATCTTCGGATGTATTGCCGAAAGATGGGGGCGTATTCTGCGGACGAAAAGTTGTTGGTCCATTTCTTTCAAGACAGCTTGGCCGGGGCAGCTGTAGCATGGTATACCAATCTGGAAGCTTCCCAGACCCGATCATGGAAGGACTTGGCAACTGCCTTCATTAGGCAGTACCAGTACAATACGGACATGGCTCCTGGTCGGAACCAGCTTCAGGGTATGACTAAACGAGAGCATGAGTCCATTAAGGAATATGCCCAGAGATGGAGAGATCTTGCAGCCCAAGTCGTACCGCCCATGACGGAAAGGGAGATGATCACAATTATGGTAGATACGTTACCCACGTTCTACTATGAAAGCTGATAGGCTACATGCCAGCTAACTTTGCGGATCTCGTCTTCACCGGAGAAAGGATTGAATCCGGGCTACGAAAAGGCATGTTTGAATATGCTGCCAATATGGCCCCCAATAACAACAGAAGAGCCCCAGCAGTGGGCGCAAGGAAAAAGGAAGGAGACGCCCACGCGGTCACCACTGCCCCAACATGGATGAAAGCACCCCAAAATATCCAAAGCTCATACCAGCCCAATCCCCCAAATTTTTTAATCCGAGCCGGGAATTCCCTCCCGACTCAAGTAAAAGGACCACCCGCAGCAGAAAGAGCGCCAACCCAACGCACAGCTCCAGCCGCACCCCGGCCAGTTAATAATACAGCCCCCAGCGCGACCTATAAATATGCACAGCACCCGAAAGACAACTTCCCTCCTATTCCCATGGCATATTCCGAGTTATGGCCTTCATTATTGGAGAATCATTTGGTGGTGGCCATACCCAGGAAGGTTCTCCAGCCACCCTACCCCAAGTGGTATGATCCGGGTGCCAAGTGTATGTACCATAGAGGAGTTCCCGGACACAATATTGACTCCTGCATCCCGTTCAAGTATAAAGTGCAGCATCTGATTAGTGCCAGCTGGCTAGCGTTTCAGGAAGAAGGCCCAAATGTTAAAACCAACCCGCTAGCTAATCATGGAGGTGCTAGCGTGAACGCCATCGAAGAGGACGGGCCATCACGGACAAAGAGGTTAGGAGACGTGGCTACTTCTAGACGCTTCATCTATCAATCACTGCAAACGGCGTGCATGATCTCCCGAGGTGGAGATGAAAGGGATGAATGTTTGTTTCACCTCGGGGAGTCGCATGACATGGAAACCTGTCCCGTGGTGGAAGAATTGCTTCAGCGGCTCATGGATTGCGGGCAGCTTGAAGTATTCATAGGAGGGAAGGAAGAACCACAAATTTGCATGCAGTCGGAAGAGAAGAAGGTTCCTCTAACCCCCAAGGCCCTAGTGATATGCTTTACTAGGAAAGGGACCGGCTCCACACCCATATACCCGCGGGCGGCGCCCAAGCCAATGCCATTTGCATATCAAAGTGATAAGGTCGTTCCGTGGAAGTATACCCCTCCCACGTCCAGCGAAAGAGTTGCAACCGAAGTTGACTCCCTATCAGCTAAGGTAACCAACATCACCGGCCTCAGTGGCGTAACCCGCAGTGGTCGAGTGTTCGATTCCCCTCACCCGGCGGAATTGCCCTCTAAAGGGAAGGCGCCCATGGTCCAAGAGCCCACAGACATAGCCACCCCCTCGGAGGAAGTAGATCCTCCCATGGCAAGAGGAGTCGAAAAGAAAGAGGGACTTCAAGGAAAAACCGTGACTTTGGAAGAGGCCCATGAGTTCCTCCGCCTCATCCAACAAAGCGATTTTAAGGTAGTCGAGCAACTGAATAAAACTCCAGCAAGGATCTCTTTGCTAGAACTACTCATAAACTCCGAGCCTCATCGTGCGCTGTTGATGAAGGTCCTTAACGATGCCCATGTAGCACATGATATCTCAGTGGAGGGTTTCGAAGGCGTCGTTAATCATATAACCACCAACAATTACATTGCATTTGCGGAAGAAGAGATTCCCGTTGAGGGGAGGGGACACAACAAGGCTCTACATGTGTTGGTGAGATGTATGGACCACGTTGTCGCAAAAGTACTTATCGACAATGGATCGAGTTTGAATGTAATGCCGAAGAACACTTTGGAAAAACTTCCTTTTAGTGTATCATGTTTAAAACCGAGCTCGATGGTGGTGCGAGCCTTTGATGGTACTCGGCGGGAAGTAATGGGGGAAATCGACATTCCCATTCAGATAGGCCCCCACACTTGCAATGTGGTGTTTCAAGTAATGGATATAAATCCTGCCTATAGTTGCCTCTTGGGCAGACCGTGGATTCATGCCCTGGGAGTGGTCCCTTCAACGCTTCACCAGAAATTGAAGTTCGCAGTGGGTGGACTTTTAGTGATAGTGTCGGGTGAAGAGGACATGTTAGTGAGCTGCCCTTCCTCCGCACCGTACGTAGAAGCGGCGGAAGAATCGTTGGAAACAGCTTTCGAATCCTTTGAGGTGGTGAGCTGCGCCTCTGTGGAACCAAGTCCGTCGCTACCTTCTCTCTCCAAAGCAACCATAATGGTGGCACGTGTTATGCTCAGAAACGGATTTGAGCCCGGAATGGGTCTAGGCAAGGACTACCTCGGGAATGCCGACGTGGTCGATATCAAGGGAAATCCATACAAGTATGGATTAGGATACGAACCCGGGATGACGGGGAGGAGGAACGTGCCCTCAAGATTTCGGGCGGATAGGGTATGGCTCGGCCGTATTAGCCAGTGCTTCACCAGCGTTGGAATGGTGTTCGAGGAGGAGGTGGCCGCAATAGAAGAGGAGTTCCCTCAAGACCCACCAAGTTTTGTGCAACCATGCCACCCCGATTCCCAAGTGGGGAACTGGCGTGTGATAAGCCAGTCAGAAGTCTATACCGCTGATTCAATGTAATTAGAGCCTATAGATTTGCTTTCTCTTTTGTTTTGTGAAACCTACCTTATTAAATAAACAAAAAGATCTTGTTTCATCTGTTCTTGCAGTACCACCCTTTCTCATATCATTTTGCATGTTTTTGTTTCTTCTGTCTTGTTTGGTATAGATATGAGGGTCGATTCTTTGAGGATCCTAACAACGAGGGTTTGACAATCGATTTCGATCGAGATATAAGCCAAACGATAAATGAGGAAGAGGAAGGGGACGTCCTGTCGCCGGAATTGGAGAGGTTGGTCACTCAGGAAGAACGTGAAATGAAGCCTCACCAAGAAGAAACCGAATTAGTAAACTTAGGGGCCACGGAGGAAAAGAAAGAAGTGCAGGTAGGAATCGGTATGACCGCGCCCATCCGCCAAGGCTTGATAACCCTTCTTGAAGAGTATCAAGATGTCTTTGCATGGTCGTATCAAGACATGCCCGATCTGGATTCCGACATTGTGCAGCATAAGTTGCCTTTGAATCCCAGGTCTTCTCTGGTTAAGCAAAAGTTACGAAGAATGAGACCCGAGATGTCCTTAAAAATTAAAGAAGAAGTAAGGAAGCAGTTTGATGCAGGTTTCTTAGCTGTGGCACAGTACCCGGAGTGGGTGGCCAATATTGTCCCAGTCTCGAAAAAGGGTGGCAAGGTTCGAATGTGTGTAGACTACCGGGACTTGAACCGAGCCATTCCTAAAGACAACTTTCCCCTGCCACACATTGATATATTGGTAGATAATACAGCCAAATTCGCTCTTTTCTCATTTATGGATGGTTTCTCAGGGTATAATCAAATAAAGATGGCGCCCGAAGATGTAGAGAAGACCACTTTCGTCACCCTATGGGGGACATTCTGCTATAAAGTGATGGCCTTCAGTTTGAAAAACGCTGGGGCAACCTATCAACGTGCCATGGTGGCGTTGTTCCATGACATGATGCATAAGGAAATAGAGGTCTACGTAGATGACATGATTGCCAAGTCTCGGACTGAGGACGAACACCTTGTCAATCTGCATAAGCTATTTGGAAGGTTGCGGAAATACCAATTAAAACTGAACCCCACCAAATGCACTTTTGGGGTGAAGTCGGGGAAGCTGCTAGGATTTATCGTAAGTCAGAAAGGGATAGAGATAGATCCCGAGAAAGTGAAGGCCATCCTTGAAATGCCGGAACCACGCACGGAGAAGCAGGTCCGAGGATTTTTGGGTAGGTTGAATTATATCGCAAGATTTATCTCGCAACTCACCCCTACCTGTGAACCCATTTTTAAGCTGTTACGTAAGAACCAGGCGGTCCTGTGGAACGGTGACTGCCAAGAGGCCTTCGAAAAGATCAAACAGAGTCTCGCAAATCCCCCGGTGCTAATGCCACCCGTAACAGGAAGACCTCTTTTCTTGTACATGACCGTTTTGGACGAGTCTATGGGGTGTGTGTTGGGTCAACATGATGATTCTGGAAAAAGGGAGCAAGCCATCTACAATCTGAGCAAGAAGTTTACCGCATGTGAGATGAATTACTCAATGTTGGAAAGGACATGTTGTGCTCTGGTATGGGCATCACATCGGCTCAGGCAGTACATGCTCAGCCATACCACGTGGCTTATTTCCAAAATGGATCCCGTAAAATACATCTTTGAAAAACCGGCCCTCACGGGACGAATCGCTAGGTGGCAGGTACTATTGTCTGAATTCGATATCGTTTACGTCACCCAAAAGGCGGTAAAGGGAAGTGCCTTAGCAGATTATTTGGCTCAGCAACCCCTCCAGGATTATCGGCCGATGCACCCCGAGTTCCCAGATGAAGATATCATGGCCCTATTTAAAGAGAAGCGGACGCATGAGGACCTAGACAAATGGATTGTTTGCTTCGATGGGGCATCAAATGCTTTGGGCCATGGAGTAGGGGCAGTCCTTGTATCCCCAGATGATCAGTGTATTCCTTTCACGGCTAGGCTAGGTTTTGATTGTACCAACAATATGGCCGAGTACGAAGCATGCGCCCTCGGGGTTTAGGCGGCCATTGATTTTGATGTAAAACTACTCAAGGTGTATGGAGACTCAGCTTTGGTGATACGCCAGTTAAAAGGAGAATGGGAAACTAGGGATTCGAAGTTGATACCCTATCAAACTCATATCTTGAGGTTAGCCAAGTACTTTGACGACATTTCCTTCCACCACATACCTCGGGAAGAGAATCAGATGGCTGACGCACTAGCCACCCTGGCATCCATGTTTCAACCTGCCCCACACAGAGATCTACCATACATCGAATTCAAATCTCAAGGCAGGCCGGCATATTGTTATGCAATAGAGGAAGAGCGGGATGGGAAACCGTGGTATTTCGACATCAAGCGGTATGTCGAGAATAAGGAATACCCACCAGAGATTTCTGACAATGACAAGAGGACATTGAGGAGATTGGCTACTGGTTTCTTTGTAAGTGGTACCATCCTGTACAAACGAAACCACGACATGACCCTCCTACGATGTGTAGATGCCAAAGAGGCGAACTTCATGATTGAGGAGATCCACGAAGGTTCCTTTGGGACACATGCCAATGGGCATGCTATGGCCAGAAAAATCCTCAGGGCCGGCTATTATTGGCTCACCATGGAAAGCGATTGCTGCGCTCATGTCAGGAAATGTCATAAATGTCAGGCAAACGCAGACAACGTCAATGTTCCGCCACATCCTCTGAATGTTATGTCCGCCCCTTGGCCTTTTTCTATGTGGGGAATAGATGTCATTGGGGCCATAGAACCCAAAGCGTCGAATGGTCACCGCTTCATTCTTGTGGCGATAGATTACTTCACCAAATGGGTCGAAGAAGCTTCTTATACTAACGTCACAAGGAATGTGGTAGTTAGATTCATAAAGAAGGAGGTGATTTGTCGATACGGACTCCCCAAGAAGATCATTACTGATAATGGCACCAATCTAAACAATAAGATGATGCAGGAGATGTGCGAAGACTTCAAGATCCAGCATCATAACTCTACCCCTTATCGGCCAAAGATGAATGGGGCTGTAGAGGCTGCGAATAAGAATATCAAGAAGATTGTTCAAAAGATGACGGTGTCATACAAGGATTGGCATGAGATGTTGCCTTTCGCCCTACACGGATACAGAACCTCGGTACGAACTTCTACTGGGGCAACACCGTATTCTTTGGTTTATGGGATGGAGGCAGTACTCCCATTTGAGGTAGAAGTTCCTTCTCAGAGGATAATGGCGGAGTCAGGCCTAGAAGAGTCAGAATGGGCTCAAGCACGCTACGACCAACTTAACCTTATTGAAGGTAAGCGTTTGGCCGCCATGAGCCATGGGCGTTTGTATCAACGAAGGATAAAGAACGCATTCGACAAGAAGGTACGCCCGTGAAAGTTCAACAAGAAGGTACGCATTCGGCAAGTGGGTCCCGAATTATGAAGGACCTTTCATTGTGAAAAGAGCTTTTTCTGGGGGTGCTCTGATACTCACCCACATGGATGGCGAGGAATTGCCTTCGCCCGTGAACTCCGATGTAGTTAAACGATATTACGCTTAAAGTCTGGGGCAATCGAGAGGACCGTCGCACGTTTTTATTTCTGAGTTTTTCTCGTTCCTTTTGGTTTCCTCTAAGGATTCCCATTCACTGTATTTGTCTCGTTTCTTTGAAAAGAAAAGATGGGCGGGGTTTTAGTCCCCCCTTTGGTGTTTCAAACTTTGTGTTTTAGATTTTTTATAAGCATGAGCCCTCTTCGCTCAGTGTATGGGGTGCTCCAATCGCTTATTTAAAATTGAACCTAACTAGCCTTCACTAAAATAAAATCATCGCATTAGAAGCATTCATACATTCATACATGCACATACATATCTTGTGATAGCAAGGAGTAGAATCGTCTCAGGCCACGGTCAGAAGTCAAGACAAATCAATGGCAGAAATCAACCAAGGTAAGACGATGACCGGTCACGATTGGTCGCGTATTTTTGTTTCCTACTTGCAGGTACATAGGGACGGATGCAAGTGGGGCTAGGGTCACGACCGACTGATCGTTGCCCCTTCCCGGCGCTAAACAAACAGAGAACGTCGCTGCAAAGCAGCCCAGTATCCTTTGTGGTTGCAGTTTCTTTTACTATTGTTTGTTTTAAAATAAGTAATCGACGCCTAATTCTAACTTAAGTAAGTTCAAGTTAGGCGAGACGCTAACCCATGAAAAAGGAGGGGACATGGTTAATAGTCCCTTAAAAAAAAAAATTAAAAAAAAAGGGTGGCAGGTTAGCTCGCCTGGGCGAGCAACCCCTGCACTCAAAATATAAAAACGAAGGAGGGGAACATTTTTGTATCCAAAAACTTCCCCCCCCCCCCCTTCATTCAAGAAAGAGAGAACACAAAGGCTTGCGGTTTCTTGCTCCCCTAAGCCTTTTGATCGCATTTTGCTTTCGTTTTTGGTATTTCAATTCACTCCAACAAGTAAGTGTTCCATCCTTGATGTTTTTGCTTTCCATTGATGTGCTTTCTTCATCTTTTGGTGCCTCGAATTGTGAGAACATGCTTATATTTGTAAGGCAGTTTTGGTTTGCTTTGGTGCTTGTTTTCTTGAATTGAGGATTTGAATGAAAAGGCCTTAGGCCTAGGTTGTATTCTGAAGCAATGGGGCATGCCACATTGCTCCCACTCTCTTGCAATTTATGTCTAAACGTGCGCCCACCAAGTGCTCGATGAAATGCCCCAATGATATATGAATATGATTTTGCAAAATTGGGATGGTGGGGCTGTTTTATGTATGTAGAGACAGCATGGGAAAATCAAAATAGGTGCCCAAATGTAATCCCAAGCTTAGAAACCCAAACTTTTTAAAGCTTCAATGCAAGGAAACATGCTTATGGCTAGGAATCCAAAATTTGGTTTTAGGATTAGAAAAGCATGAAAATAGGGACTTTTTGTAAGGATTTGAGCTGCCCCATGATTGGCACTTTGCACCTAAGTAACGTGGGAGATGCTTTTTCAATGGTGTGTAGATATATGTGAATATATGGCATAAGAATATGTTGCAAAGTGTGTGAATATATGGCATAAGAATACCTTGTAAAGTGAATGAATAGTAAATAATGCATTTCAAAATATGTATATTTGTGGATAAGTAGTATAAGAAGTCTTTCAAAAAACATGTACCCGTGCCAAAGATGGCACGAGAATGCTTCCCAAATGAATATATGATGTGGAATTGCCCCTCAAGAGTAGGTAGATGACATGAAAGTTCCTTTTCAAATGCAAGTGTGTGCGTGATGTGAGATTGGCTCTCCAATGTGCGTCTATGTATAAATAAATATGAATGGAACAACAAAAATTTGTATGTTAATAAAATACTTCAAATGTGTGTTGTTAGTTTGTGGTAGCAAAATAGTTAGGATATGAACATATGTAATTTTGGCACAATACCTTGAGCCTGCATGTAAGTATTCTTTCCAAAAAAAAAAATGTATATGTATGGTAACTAGAATGTTTTGAATATCCTTGTATGTTGATATAAATAATGGGATATTTTCTACAACATGACCACCCTGACTCAGATATGGATGACTTTGCTGCTCAGCAACATCTTGCCCACCGATCATAATTCCGACCTCCCCCTGCCGAAGTGTCAGCTGGTGTACGCCATCCTGACGCGGATGAGCATCCATGTGGCTCAGTTAATCGCTGATGCCATCTATATTTTTGCAGGTATGGCGCCTACCAGGCACCCTCTGGACCCAGATAAGTTCAACAGGGCCCTGGGATTTCCCGCCTTGATCACAGGACTCTGCCAGTCGTTCGGCGTCCCCGTCACACCTAGCAAGGCGATTCGGCCACCCATCACCCGAGCTTTTATTGAGAAGTACTGCACGCAGAGACTGGTCCGGCCGGATCATTTAACACGGAGCAGTATTTGCGGCATTTGGTTCACCAGCAGGCGGCCAACCACCGGGCACATGTACAGACTCATGATTGTCTTTATCAGATGAGTCTCAGCCTGCAGAGCCAGGGCTTTACTTCTTTTTCGTGCCCTACTCCGGACCAGTTCAGGGCAGAGGTCGCATGGCCTGGAGATTGGCTTGAGGCCGAGGCAGGAGAGGCACCAGCAGGGGCACCAGCAGAGGCTCCCGACGAGGCAGATGAGGCCCGCGAGGATGAAGAGATGACCGATTTACTGGATTTCTTAGGAGGGAGCGGTGCCACATGATTGGGAGATCTCTTGATCCATATTTCTTTTTGTTTCCATTTGTTTTTTTCTGTTACATATCATCTTATTTTGTGTTTGACTAAGGGACTGACGTTTGTTTCATGTTTTGACTTTTGTTTTGTACATACATATCACTTGAGTTGTTACGTCGGTATTTGTTTCGTTAGTTGTCAATAGTGTTTGTTGAAATGCTGGAACCGTGTAGAGTTTTTTTTCATTTAGGAACGTCGTCCTAAAAATAATAAAATAAAATGAACCAAAAATCCTAATAAAAAGAAAGAAGCGCTGTGAATAAAAGTCATGTTCATAAAGAAAGGAAAAAGGTTTTTGTTTGTACATGTATGTAAAAGGAAAATGTGTATAGAGGATCTTTGTGTGTAAAGGATGCGTGGAAAGGAATTCTTGTGTGGGTGAGCAACGAGTGTATATGAAGAAACCTTTGTGTGAACCATAAGGGTGTGTTGGGAAAAATGAAAATATTTGAATGTAAATAGGGTTTGTATATAGACCGTGTGACGTAAGAAGAAGAGTTCTAATGCGTGTACAAAAGAAGTTTGTCATAGATGTATAAAGAAAGATTTTCCTCATAAAGAACCACAAGTGTATAGTTTTAGTGAACATATTTAAAAATAAAACAAAAAGTAAAAAAGAAAGAAAGACCGCAAAGATCGACATGTTGTAGTCAAGAAGTATGAATCATTCGTAAAGAGCAAACGCATCTTCTAGAAACAAGGGACCGATGCTAAGAGTTTATTTTCCGGAATGAACCGAGATAAGGATGGATGAATGCATTGAACTGATGAAAGAACATAATTTGGAAACGTTGGGTTTGTCTGTGTAAATTCCCAACCGTAGTGTCACGATGCCATAAAAGGGATGCTTGAGTGCCCACCTGGCTGTAGCCATGACTAATTTTGCACGTTATTTTCAAATCATCATTGTCACGCGTGCCTTATGGAATAATGTGGAAGTTCGGCCCGAGACCGACACCTTGTCATCCAGATTTGTTTCGCCCCAGATATCAAGATTGGGTTCCCACGATAAAAGACCCCATTGAAACACAACCTTGGACCTTTTTGAACCTTGTCCTGTAAAAGAGGAATCCTCATTCTTTCCCCCGAAGCAAAGGACAGTGAAATCTCCTCAAGGGAGAGCGAATGGAATGCTAAAACCCGATTTCCAAAAGAAAGGGATGGGGAAGGAAAAGTGAAAAGAAAGAGAAGGAAGAAATGGAAAGAAAGAAGGAAAAATGAAAAATGAAAATAAAGAAAAGAACAAAAGAAAGGAAAGGAAGGATTCCCGATCAAAGATCGAAAGGAAGCGAAAAGGGAAAAGAAGCAACTCTTGATCAACGAAAGAAAGAGGATAGAAAGTCTCTAAAGCCAGATTGCCACTCAGAATCATTCTTGACTGGCAATATCCCACCCCACATGAACAAAGAGGAAAAAACCGAAACACCCAGCTCCCTCTCCAAAAAAAAACGCTGACCTCGAGAGAATCCTATTGGTCCGTGATCGTACGTTTGATCTATGATTCGATAGGAAGTCGCATGCAAAATAGAGTCATGGTGCAGTTATTGGTTTGGCAATAGGTCAAGACACTTGCCTTGTGAGTTTTATACACCATGAGTGATTTATTTTCAGCTTAGCCCCATGTTTCCCCTGCGTGTTCATTTGAAAGCTAGAAGTTGACATCCTACTCTTCATTCCCGGTTACAAGGAAGATTACCCTTGGCACAAGTATATTGTTTCTCTAAGATGTGGTGCTCTCACGAATGATTTATTTTTCTTTGCAAAAAGCATGTTATCCTTTTAGGTGGAAAAACCCGGTGGACCGTTCGGTCCCGCCAACATCCTGTTCCGGAGCCACATGAATGTTATTGCTTAGGGCTGTTCATGTGTCCTCCACTTTCGAGTTTGGAGCTGTGTTCCATGATTGCCTAAGAGAGGACCCTCAAGGCAATCCTCCATACTCCACCGTTATTCGGAGCACCATGAATGTCATTGCCTAGCGCTATTCATGTGTTTTCCATTATCAAGTGTGAAGCTTCTGGTGACTGGGAAGCACGTTATTCTGTTGTTTTCCAGATCGGTTCCTTCGTCAAGTATGTGTATATGTGTATGTGTGTATTATATTCGTTGTTCTGGTTGTTGTTTGTATTTTGTTTTGTGCAGAAGAAAAAAGAAGAAGTAGAGATGAGAGTTGTCATCACGGAAGGGGCAGGACGGACGAAATCAGTGTCCTATCTTTGCTTTCCTCTTATCTTCGATGAGAGGTAAGTAAAGAAGGGCAACTGTCATACCCTAATTTCGTCCGAGGATTATTACTTGATGACATCCAACCTTTGGTTAGCCGCTTTGAGATACTTGGCATCCTTTGTTGCACAATAAATGAAGTCCCGAGACGTCTCAGAAATCTAAAGGAAGCAGGCTTGCGTGATCCGTGAAATTCCGTAATGTGGCGGAAGTCGAAAAGAGGTGTTTTTGCGCAATCCGTAAGTTTTCGTAACTTCTTCAAAAACTAAAAAAGAGTAAATACATAATCCAAAAGGATTCGTAACCTTGCGGAAGGAAAATAGGTATCGTTACGAAATTCGTAAAGTTTCGTAACATTACGGAAAAAGAATAACAAAAAAATAGAAAGGGGGGTGCATTTAGTAAACAGGGGGGTGTAAATAGCAACCAGGCCCACTTGGGCCCTCCAGAAGATTCCTCCAGAAGGCTGTTGCTTCTGGAGGAAGCAACCTTGCTCGCCTGGGCGAGTTGGGCGGCAAGCTTCTCCCCTATTTTGCTATAAATAGGGGGAGAAGTGAAGAAGAAAAGGGTTTAGCCCCTTAGGCACTTCTCTCTCTCTAGAAATAGCTGAGGAAAATTAGTTTCGTGAAGAAAATTCAAGCCGAGGCGCTTCCGTAACGTTTCTGTGAGTAATTACGTGAAGATTCTCGACCGTTCTTCAAGATTCATCGTTCGTTCTTCGTTTTCTTCGGTCTTCTACGGGTAAGTACTTCAAACCAAGCTTTTCAATTCATTCTCTGTACCCGTGGTGGTCCACATTTTGTTTCATGTATGTTTATTCTCGTTTTCATCTGCTTTTTATACCCCCTTTTGACGTGCTTAAGCCATTTATTTAAGTCATTTCTCGCCTAATCTAAAAATAAAATAAATTTCCACCGATCGTTTGAATTGTATCATCCGTTAATTTTGGTTAAAATGAATTCCGACCGTTCGGTCGTGCCGTAACCACGTTGGAAATCAAAAAAGAGGTAAAATAATAATATAATAATAATAAAATACCCTTTTAGTAAAATAAAAGCGAAAGATCAATCGGACGTTTCTCTTTGGGATTTCTCATTCTTAATTGAATTGACTAAATAACTAAAGTGAAATTAAGGCTAAAATCAACTCGCCTAGTCAACCTCGTCCACAAAAATAGGATTTTGAAAGTTTATCATTTCTGTTTCTTACCAAGTAAAATGGATCATTTTTAAGGTCCAACGCTTTAAAATGATCACCTTTCAAGTAAAAAGAATCACTTGATTCACGCATAAGAAAGAACTACGTAGGTCTAATTTCCTCTCCAAAGGAGGGTACGTAGGAGCAAAAGCCCCGCTTTTGTCGACCTCAAAAAATAAAAAGAAATAAAAAGTTAAGATAACACAATTCCACAATTATAAAATTAGGCTGTTGTCTTTCGAGACAAACGTAAGAGGTGCTAATACCTTCCTCAAGCGTAAATACAACTCCCGAACTTAGAATTTTCATTTTGACCGGTTTCCTTCGGTTTTTCCGACGTTTTCCACAAATAAACGTTGGTGGCGACTCCGCGCATCTTTCCTCCTTTGGGAAGCGCACCCGTGAGCCTCGCCCTCGCTCGCCCGCGAAGGGCACGTTGCGACAGGTCCCTTGCAGTTAACTGATGTGGTAATTCATTTAGCTAATAGATGTGTTGCCTATCCTGTTGGTTTGATAGAAGATGTCTTAGTTAGAGTTGGTGAACTGATTTTCCCTGTTGATTTTTATATTTTGAATATGGAGGATGGGTTTTCTCAAGTATCAGTTCCCATCATTCTAGGCAGACCCTTTATGAAAACTGCTAGAACTAAGATAAATGTATATGCAGGCACACTGTCCATGGAGTTTGGTGATATAACTGTTCAATTTAATATTCTGGATGCTATGAAATACCCATTTGAAGATCTTTCTGTATTTCGTGCTGAAATAATTGACCATGTTGTTGATGAATACATGACTGATCTTTACTCTAATCTGCATGCCTCTCACTCTTCATGCATTGAGTCTGAAATTGTACTTGATCATATGTCTGAATTTGATGCTGAGAGTGAATCTGAAAGTGATATTGATTGCATGTCTGGTGGTGGTGTTTTACCTCTCGAGATTGATTTTATAGAGTCAGATAGGACTAACCGTGTTTCAGGAAGTACACATACCTCTGACTTTCTTTATGAGGTACAGGCTGAGAAACCATCTCCTTCTACCACTATCCAGCCGACCACACCAAAATTGAAGCCTCTGCCATCAAATTTAAAATACGCTTAATTGGATGATAGCAAAAGTTTTCCAGTGATTATATCTGCCTCCTTTGCTGATGAGCAAGAGGAGAAGTTGTTGTCTGTTCTTAAGAAGCATAAGAAGGCTATAGGCTGGACCCTGGCGGACATTCCTGGTATTAGCCCATCCACATGTATGCATCGAATAAATTTAGAGGATGGAGCTAAACCAGTAAGACAGCCACAGAGAAGACTCAACCCGGTGATTCTTGATGTAGTGAAGAAGGAGATAACCAAGCTTTTGCAAGCTGGAATCATTTATCCTATCTCCGATAGCCAATGGGTGAGTCCCATCCAGGTAGTCCCGAAGAAGACCAGCCTCACAGTGATAAAAAATGAGAAGGAGGAGTTGATTCCTACTCGAGTGCAGAACAGTTGGAGAGTCTGCATTGATTATAGGAGGCTGAACCAAGTTACCAAAAAGGACCATTTTCCCCTGCCATTCATTGACCAGATGCTTGAACGCCTGGCAGGTAAATCTCACTACTGTTTCCTTGATGGTTTTTCTGGTTATATGCAAATTACTATTGCTCCTGAGGATCAGGAAAAGACCACATTCACCTGCCCCTTCGGCTCTTTTGCCTATAGGAGGATGCCTTTCAGCCTGTGCAATGCCCCTGGTACCTTCCAACGGTGCATGATTAGTATTTTCAGTGATTTCTTAGAAAATTGCATAGAGGTGTTTATGGATGATTTCACTGTATATGGATCCTCTTTTGATGGTTGTTTGGATAGTTTGGAAAAAGTTTTGAATAGATGCATTGAAACTAACCTTGTTCTAAATTTTGAAAAATGTCATTTTTATGGTTGAGCAGGGTAAAGTTTTAGGCCACATTATTTCCAATAAGGGTATTGAAGTAGATCCTGCAAAAATTTCTGTTATTGCACAATTGCCTTACCCCTCTTGTGTGCGAGAGGTGCGATCTTTTCTTGGTCATGCAGGATTCTACAGGCGTTTTATAAGGGATTTTAGCAAAGTAGCCCTTCCACTGTCCAACTTGTTGCAAAAGGAGGTGGAGTTTGACTTTAATGACAGATGCAAAGAGGCTTTTGAATGCCTCAAAAGAGTGCTGACTACCACCCCTATCATCCAGGCACCCGATTGGACAACCCCTTTTGAGCTTATGTGTGATGCATCAAATTATGCATTGGGGGCTGTCCTTGCTCAGAAAATTGATAAATTGCCCAGGGTGATATACTATGCTTCTAGGACTTTAGATGCTGCCCAAGCGAATTATACTACTACTAAGAAGGAGCTTCTAGCCATAGTTTTTGCTCTTGAAAAATTTCGATCTTATTTGCTTGGTACCCGCATTATTGTTTATACTGACCATGCAGCTCTAAAGTACTTGTTGAAGAAGGCTGATTCTAACCCTAGGTTGATCCGATGGATGCTCTGGCTTCAAGAGTTTGACTTGGAGATCCGTGATAGGAGCGAAGCACAAAATTTAGTTGCTGAACATTTGAGTCGGATCGAACGTGTAACGGATGTGGATTCACCCATTCGGGATGATATCTCGGATGATCATTTGTATATACTATATAGTATTTCTGACTCTCTTTCTACTCCCTAGTTTGCCAACATTGTCAATTATTTAGTTGCTTATGTTTTTCCTCCCTTAGCATCTAAGGCCCAAAAAGATAAAATTAAAAGTGATGCTAAGCATTTTATTTGGGATGACCCCTACTTGTGGAAATTGTGCAGTGATCAGGTCATTAGACGGTGCATTCCAGATCATGAGACTGACTCAATCCTGCAGTTCTGTCATTCTTCCGCACCGGGAGGTCATCTGGGTGTTCAAAGGACAGCTCGTAAAGTGCTTGATTGTGGTTTTTATTGGCCCACCATCTTTAAAGATGCGTTGAAGATCTGCAGCACTTGTGAGCAGTGTCAGAGAGCAGGAAATACACTTACATGGCGACAACAAATGCCTTAGCAACCTATGCTATTTTGTGAGGTGTTTGATGTCTGGGGTATAGATTTCATGGGCCCTTTTCCTGTCTCTTTTGGTTATGTTTACATTCTCCTTGCAGTTGACTATGTTTCAAAATGGGTGGAAGCCAAGCCCACTAGAACTAATGATGCTAAAGTTGTTGCAGATTTTGTCAGGTCTAATCTGTTTTGCAGGTTTGGAGTACCTAAAGTAATTGTTAGTGATCAAGGAACCCATTTTTGCAACAGAACAATGCATGCCCTGCTTAAAAAGTACAGGGTGGTACATAGGGTATCCACACCATACCACCCCCAGACCAATGGACAGGCAGAAATTTCTAACAGGGAGATCAAAAGAATTTTAGAGAAGATTGTGCAGCCAAGTAGGAAAGATTGGAGTACCAGGCTTGATGATGCTCTCCGGGCACATCGGACTGCCTACAAAGCACCCATAGGAATGTCTCCTTATCAGGTTGTCTTTGGAAAGACATGTCATCTTCCAGTGGAAATTGAGCACAAAGCATACTGGGCAGTGAAGACTTGCAACTTCTCTATGGATCAAGCTGGTGAGGAAAGAAAGTTGCAACTGAGTGAGTTAGATGAAATCCGCCTAGAAGCCTACGAGAATGACAAGTTCTACAAAGAAAAGACCAAGAAGTTCCATGATAGCATGATAGTTAAGAAGGACTTCATGGTTGGGAAAAAAGTGTTATTGTATAATTCTAGGCTTGGACTCATGAGTGATAAGTTGAGGTCTAAGTGGATTGGTCCTTTTGTTGTTACCAATGTTTTTCCTTATGGTACAATTGAGATCAAAAGCGACTCCACAAACAAGAGCTTCAAGGTCAATGGACATCGACTTAATCCATTCCTCACGAACCCTTCTTTAGTGAACGTAGTGGTGGAGGAGACTTCCTTACTCCACCCTACTCTTCCTCCACCATGACTTAGGGAGTTTTTCTTTTCCTATCTCCTTCTTTGCTTTTATTACACTTGTCCAATTCTATTTAATGATTTAATTGTTTTTAATCTTTTAATTGTGCTACATTGAGGACAATGTGTTGTTTAAGTATGGGGGGGAGTGTTCTTTGGTTTTGCTAGTTTTGTTGGTTTTGTTAATTTGTTAGTTGTGTTAATTTGTTAATGTTGTTAGTTTCATCGGATTTCTAGTTTAATATTTTGGGTCAATTCTGTGTGCATGTACAACTTTGCATGTTTTTCTTTGAATTATAGGATATGTTCATGAAATGGGTAATTGTTTTGAAAATAAAAGTTCTTGACATTTTGTGACTTGAAATCTTTGATTCTCCTCTACATGTCATGATAGTTTTGAAAGCTCAATTTGAAAGTGATGACTTTACCTTTGTGAGAATTTGAGCCATCCATCATCATAATCATTTGGTGTGTTTTGCCCCATTGATTGCTTGCACAATAGCCTTGGCTTGATTCTTGTTGATGCTTCCTAATTCACATGCATATTTGGAAATGATTGAGACAATTTTGTTCTCATAAGCTTCTAGCCAAATGGACTTACCTTGAATTAATTCCTTTGATAGCCCTTTTGAGCCTTGTTTCCCTTTCCTTGTTTTGAAGCTCACTACAAGCCTTAAATGAAAAACCATGATATCACCATATCCTTAAGGAATTTTGGAGCTTTGGAATTGTTTTGGGAATAAGTGTGGGGGTTTTTGTTTCATTGGATAACATGTTTTGTTGGCTATGCTTCATGATGTATTTTGGGCCATACTTGATGTACATTGTATATTGGTTAAATGTTGGACATGCTGAATGAGATGTTGTTTCTCAAAGGCTACGTACGTAAAAAAAATCGAAAAAGAAAAAGAAAAGCAATAAAGTTGAGTGAATAAGATCTTAAATGACAAAAGAATGATGAGACTCTTGGTTCTACTCTTTATGTTTAAATTTTATCTTTACTTCTTTTTATTTTTATTTTCTTATTTTTTCTTAATATGCACTTATTCCCCATTGCTCCTCTATTCCTTTGGGATTCAGCCATATATTCCATATTTTTCAATACCTTGTCCTTGGCCCCATTACAACCTTAAAAGACCTTTTGATCCTCATGTGCTTGTGTTTATGGGTTGACTGTCAATTTTAGAATCTTGCCAAGTTTATGTGGTGTTTGTTTTCATGGGTGCTTTGAGGGTAAATAGTAGCCTAGATACTTGAGAGATAGAGTGTATATCTTGTGAGGCTTTATCACTTTTCATTCTTGAGCTCATTTACTATTTTGCCATGATTGGGTTGCTTGGATGATTTTCATGAATGTCTTGACTTTTCGGATCTCCTTATGTTAGATGTTACCCATTCCTTTCATTCCTTGATATTCATTGAGAAATATGTGAATGTTTTCGTCTGTATCTCTTTGATATCCTTGGATTTTGTTCTTTGTTTCATTTTGCCCAGGAGAGCAAAAGGCTAAGTATGGGGGGTTTTGATGTGCCATCATTTTCTTCTATTTTCTAAACCCTTTTTGCACCATTTTAATTACTGATTGGTCTTAATTGTCAATTAATTAGGCAGTTTTATTATTTGGGCTCATTTAGCATATTTGTTGTTTTTAATCTAATTTCAGGAATTAATGAAACATTGGGCTTAATCCGGATTTTGGTTGTGGACTTGAAGAGGGCAAATAAAGCAGCGCTTACCTTAGTTAATTTCTAATTAGGAAATTTCGCAATTTTATGTGGTTTAGTGTTTATTTCGTTTTGGGCCAGAGTATTGTAGTAGGGCCCAGTGACTTTGAGTGACTCTTTTTAAGTAGCATCCTTGGGATTCATACAAGGCTATTCTGTTATGTTATTCATTATTCAGAGCTTTGTTGAGGATTTTACGTTTTTCTGCTTGAATGCTACTGTTTCGTTCTTAATGCAATTTTCCATTTTCTGCTTCTAATAACAATTTCGTTCTTGTTTCTTCTTCTACTTTCATTTACGTTTCTGCTTTTAGTTTCATTTGTGTTTTCTGTTTGAATCTATGGAAGGCTAGATTTTCTGGTGTTGTTTCCTTTTGAGAACGAAGCCCAACTCTCTTTGAGGTTTCGTTTATAATGTGGCTTCTTGGCAGTTTCCCCTTCACCAGTTAACCCAAATTCGTGAACATTAATCAGTCCACGCTTCGTGTTCGATTAATTGCCTCTGAGCCTAACTTGCGTTCATGCTTAATGGACGAAGGGCTAACTAGTGTATGTGTTGCCTAATCACGTATTGACAACCCTAAGTTGATTTTCGCTTAGTAAATTGAAATAGGGTTGGATTAAGTGGTTAACTGTTAGGGACGAATTCTCCATAACCCAGGATAGGAGAATGGCTTCTGAATCAGAGGAAACAACCCATTTTTAATATTATTAGTTTCGTATTCTAGTTTACTTGTTCTGCTCCTTAAATCACAAAACAAACCAACCCCCCTAATCGTTACTGTTACTGCAAGTATCTTATGAACATTTGGTTTATCATTGCTCGTTGGGAAACGACCTAGGATCACTTCCTAGTTACTGCATTTTCATGTTTATTTGATTCGGGTACGACCTTGATCACTAAGTTTGACCTAAATATAGTCCTAGAGTTTTACGCTAATGCTTGGCCCACGGAGGAGGGCGTGCGGGACATGCGGTCATGGGTAAGGGGCCAGTGGATTCCTTTTGATGCAGACGCCCTCATCCAGTTCCTGGGTGACCCGCTAGTGTTAGAGGAGGGCCAGGAGTGCGAGTTTAGTCAGAGAAGGAATCGGGCCAATGGATTTGATGAGGAGGTCATCGCCCAGCTGTTATGCATACCAGGTCAGGATTTTGCCCGAACCGCTGCCGGGAGGCGGGTGCGGATCATGCGCACCAGCATGACCACCTTGACTCAGATGTGGATGACGTTGCTGCTTAGCAACATCCTGCCCAGCGATCATAACTCCGACCTCCCTCTGCCAAAGTGTCAGCTGGTGTATGCCCTCCTGACATGGATAAGCATCCATGTGGCTCAGTTGATCGCTGACGCCATTTATTTATTTGCAGGTATGCCACCTACCAGGCACCCTCTAGACCCAGATAAGACTAACAGGGCCCTGGGTTTTCCAGCATTGATCACGGGTCTCTGCCAGTCATTCGGGGTTCGCATCACACCTAGTAAGGTGATTCGACCGCCGATCACCCGGTCCTTCATTGAGAAGTATTGTACGCCTAGACAGGCGCAGGGTGATGCACCGCAGGCCGCAGACGCACCGCCACCACCTCATCAGGCTGATCCAGCTGGGTCATTTGGCATGGAGCGGTATTTACAGCACTTGGTTCGCCAGCAGGCGGCCAACCACAGGGGGCAGGTACAAATCCATGAGTGTCTCTACCAGCTCAACCTTAGTCAGCAGAGCCAGAGTTTCGCTCCTTTTGCGTGCTCTACTCCAGATTAGTTCAGGGCTGAGGTTGCATGGCCCGGAGATTGGCCTAAGGCCCAGGCAGGGGAGGTGCCCGCAGAGGCTCCCGGCGATGGAGAGGAGGCCCGCATGGATGAGGAGATGACAGATTTACTCGGTTTCTTAGGAGGGAGTGGAGCTACATGACCGGGGGATCCCCAGATTCATATTCTCTTTTAGGTTTCCTCTTTTATCTGTTAGATATTTATTTTTTATATAACTTGAGGGACTAACGTTTGTTTTGTTTTTTTGATTGTCTTTTGTTTTGTGCATACGCTTTGTTTGGACTATTGCGTTAGTGTTTACTTCGTTATTGTCGATAATGTTTGTTGAAATTCCGGAACCGTGTAGAGTTTTCATTTAGGAACGTCGTCCTAAAAATAAAAAGAACAAAAATCATGATAACGCCAAGAATAGAAAAAAAAAGAAAGAGGCATTGTGAACAAATGTCATGTCTATATATAAAGAAAAGAAAAGAGTTTTTTATGTGTAAAAGAAAAAGAAAAAAATGTATGGAAAGATTTTGTGTGTGTGTAAATAATGCGTGAAAAGAAATTCTTGTGTGTGAGCAACGAGTGTATATAAAGAAATTTTTGTATAAACCACGAGTGTATGTTGAAAAAATGAAAAAGAAGTCTTTGAACAGGAATAGAGTTGTTATATAGACCGTGTTGATATAAAGAGAAAGAGTTTTTGATACATGTGTATACAGAGAAAGTTTGTCGTGTATAGGAATGTAGGTGTACAAAGAAAAGCTTTTCTCATAGATAACGATGGATGTATAGTTTTTGCAAACGAAAAAATGAAACAAAAAGAAAAAGAAAGAAAGACCTCGAAGGTCGGCATGTTATGGTCATAGGAAGCATAAATCATTCGTAGAGAGCAAACATATCTTTTGGAAACAAGAGACTGACGCTAAGAGTTTATTTTCCGGAATAACCGAGATAAGAATGGATGGATTCATTGAACCGATGAAGGAACATAATTTGGAAATATTGGGTCTACTTGTGTAAATCCCAAACCATAGTATCACAATGCCATAAACTGGATGCTTCAGTACCCACCTAGATGTAGCCATGACTAATTTTGCACGTTGTTTCCAAATCATCATTGTTACGCATGCCTCATGGAAATAATATGGAAATTCAACCCAAGACCGACACCTTGACACACGAATTTGTTTTGCCCCAGATATCAAAATCGGGCTCGCACGATAAAAAGACCATGTTGAGACACAACCTTAGGCTACTTTGAACCTTGGCCCATGAAAAGAATTCCCGATCAATAATGGAAAGCAAGAAAGAGGTCAGGAGATCTTCGGACCAAATAAATTTTCGGCGAGGTAAATAACCACCGACAAAGAGAAAACCCATTTTTAAAGTGGTTCTTCCTTTGGGATTGCCATTCAAAGTCATTCTCGACTGGCGATATCCCGCCCCACCTAAACAAAGAGGAAAAGACTGAAACACCCAGCTTCCTCTCCAAAACACTACCTTCGAGAAAATCCTATTGATCCGTGATCGTGCGTGTGATCTTTTGGTTCGATAGGAAATCATGCGCAAAATAAAGTCATGGTGTAGTTATGGTTTGGGATTAGGGTAAAACACTTGCCTGTGTGAGTTTTTATACACTATGAATGATTTTATTCCCAGTTTCAGTTTGACCCGACGTTTCCCCTGAATGTTCATTTAAAAGCTAAATGTTGACATCCTGCCCTTCATTTTCGGTTACAAGGAAAATTACTTTTGGCATGGGTATATTGTTTCTCTAAGATATGGTGCTCTCGCGAATGATTTATATTTCCTTCCTAAAGCATGTTCGCCTTTTTAGGTGAAAAAAAACCCAGTGGACCATTCGGTCCTGCCATCAAATCTTATCCGAAGCCCCATGAATTGATTGTCATTGATGCATCCTCCACCATCGAGTCTGGAGTCCCGCGAATTGATTGCCTAGCGCTGTTCGCCTATCCTCCACCCTCAAATCTTATCCGGAGCCCCATGAATTGATTGTCATTCATGCATCCTCCACCATCGAGTCTGGAGCCCTGCGAATTGATTGCCTAGCGTTGTTCGCCTATCCTCCACTCTCAAATCTTATCCGGAGCCCCATGAATTGATTGTCATTCACGCATCCTCCACCATCGAGTCTGGAGCCCCGCGAATTGATTGCCTAGCACTGTTCGCCTATCCTCCACCCTCAAATCTTATCCGGAGCCCCATGAATTGATTGTCATTCATGCATCCTCCACCATCGAGTCCGGAGCCCCGCAAATTGATTGCCTAGCGCTGTTCGCCTATCCTCCACCCTCAAATCTTATTCAAAGCCCCATGAATTAATTGTCATTCATGCATCCTCCACCATCGAGTCTGGAGCCCCGCGAATTGATTACCTAGCATTGTTCGCTTATCCTCAACCCTCAAATCTTATCCGGAGCCCCATGAATTGATTGTCATTCATGATTGTCAAATCTTATCCGGAGCCCGACAAATTGATTGCCTAGCGCTGTTCGTGTATCCTCCACCGTCCTATTTGGAGCCCCATGAATTGATTGCCTGGCGCTATTCATGTGTCCTCCGTTATCAAGCGCAGAGCCTTCGGTGACTGGGAAATATGGTTTTTTGTTATTTTCCCGATCGGTTCCTTCGCCAAACATGTGTATATGTGTATATTATGTTATTGGTGTTTTTGTTGTTTGTGTTTGTTTTGGGTTGTGCAGAGAAAGAAGAAGGAGAGACGGGAGTCGTCTTAGACTAATCACGGAAAGGACGAAGACGGACGAAATCAGTGTTTTATCTTTGCTTTCCTCTTATCTCCGATAAAAGGTAAGTAAAGAGGGGCAACTGTGATCGAGGTCGTACCCGAATCAAATAAACATGAAAATGCAGTAACTAGGAAGTGATCCTAGGTCATTTCCCAACGAGCAATGATAAACCAAATGTTCATAATATACATGCAGTAACAGTAACGATTGGGGGGGGGGGTTTGTTTGTTTTGTGATTTAATGAGCAGAACAAGTAAACTGGAATACGAAACTAATAATATTAAAAATGGGTTGTTTCCTCTGATTCAGAAGTCATTCTCTTATCCTGGGTTATGGAGAATTCGTCCCTAACAGTTAACCACTTAATCCAACCCTATTTCAATTTACTAAGTGAAAATCAACTTAGGGTTGTCAATACGTGATTAGGCACCACATACACCAGTTAGCCCTTCGTCCATTAAACATGAACGCAAGTTAGGCTCAGAGGCAATTAATCGAACACGAAGTGTGCACTGATTAATGTTCACGAATTTGGGTTAACTGGTGAAGGGAAAACTGCCAGGGTACCACATTATAAACGAAACCTCAAAGAGAGTTGGGCTTCACCCTCAGAAGGAAACAACACCAAAATATTTAGCTTTCCATAGATTCATACAGAAAACGTAAATGAAACATGAAGCATAAACGTAAATAAACAAAAACGTAAATGAGACAGAAACGAAAATGAAAATAGAAACGTAAATGAAAGTAGAAGAAGAAACAAGAACGAAATTGTAATTAGAAGCAGGAAATGGAAAATTGCATTACGTGAACAGTAGCATCCAAGCAGAAAAACGTAAAACCCTAAACAAAGCTCTGAATAATAAATGGCATAACAGAATAGCCTTGCACGAATCCCAAGGCTGCTATTTAAAAAGAGTTACTCAAAGTCACTGGGCCCTATTACAATACTCTGGCCCAAAATGAAATAAACACTGAACCACATAAAATAAAATTGCGAAATTTCCTAATTAGAAATTAACTAAAGTAAGCGCTACTTTAATTGCCCTCTTCAAGTCCACAACCAAAATCCGAATTAAGCCAAATGTTTCATCAATTCCTGAAATTAGATTAAAAACATCAAATTAGCTAAATGAGCCCAAATAATAAAACTACCTAATTAATTGACAATTAGGACCAATCAGTAATTAAAATGGTGCAAAAATAGTTTAGAAAATAGAAGAAAATGATGGCACATCAAACTGTCATACCCTAATTTCGTTTGGGGACCATTGTTTCATGGCATGTAACCTTTGTTTGACCGCTTCGAGGTACTTTGCACCCTTTGTTACGTAATCCGTGAAATTCCGTAACATGCCGGAAATCAAAAGGAAGTATTGTTACACAATCCGTGAGTTTCCGTAACATTCCGAAAGCTAAAAAAGGAGTAATTACATGACCCGTAAGGTTCCGTAACCTTACGGAAAGAAAACAAGTATTGTTACGAAATTCGTAAAGTTTCGTAACGTTACAGAAAAAGAATCACCAAAAAAAGCAAAGGGGGTGTATTTAGTAAAAATGGGGGTACAAATAGCAATCAGGCCCACTTGGGCCTTCCAGGATGTTCCTCCAGGAGGCGGTTGCTTCTGGAGGAAGCAACCTGGCTTGCCTGGGCGAGCTAGGTGGCAAGCTCCTCCCCTATTTTCCTATAAATAGAGGGAGGAGTGAAGAAGAAAAGGGTTCAGCTCTTCTGGTACTTCATAATCATTTAAAATTAGTGAGGAAAATTTTTTCCGTGAAGAAAATCCAAGCCGATGCGCTTCCTTAACGTTTCCGTAACATTTCCGTGGGTGATTTCGCGAAGATTTTCAATCGTTCTTTGTCGTTCGTCGTTCGTTCTTCGTCATTCTTCGGTCTTCAACCGGTAAGTTCCCGAAATCGAACTTTTCAATTCATTCTATGTACCCTTAGTGGTCCCCATTTTTTCGCGTAGTTTTATTCTCGTTTCATTTACTTTCCGTACCCCCTTTTGACGTGCTTTAGTCATTTACTTAAGTCATTTTCTCGCCTAATCAAAAAATAAAATAAATTTCCACCGATCATTGATTTGTAATATCCGTTAATTTCTGTTAAAATGAAATCCAATCGTTCGGTCATGCCGTAACCACGATGGAAACCAAAAAGAGGTAAAATAATAATATAATAATAAAAAAATATCTCTTAGTAAAATAAACCAAAAAAATCAATCGGACGTTTCTCTTTGGGATTTCTCTTTCTTAATTGAATTGACTAATAACTAAAGTGAAACTAAGGCTAAAATCAACTCGCAAAGTCAAGCTCGTCCGCAAAAAATCACTAAAAAGGATTTTAAGGTTCAATACCTCAGTTTTTCTCACCAAGTAAAAACGGGTCATTTTAAGGTCCAACGCCTTAAAAGGATCTCCTTCCAAGTAAAAAGAATCGCTTGATTTCCCCTTTAGAAAGAACTACGTAGGTCCGATTTCCTCTTCGATGGGGGGTACGTAGGAGCAAGAGCCCCGGTTTTGTCGACCTCAAAAAAACAAAAAGAAATAAAATGTTTAAATACATAATTTCACACAATCCTAATCTAAGGCTGTTGTCCTTTGGGACAAACGTGAGTGGTGCTAATACCTTTCTCAAATGTAAATACAACTCCCGAATCTGGAATATTCTTCATGACCGGTTTCCTTCAGTTTTTCCGACGTTTTCCACAAATAAACGTTGGTGGCGACTCGGCGCATTTTCCTCCTTTGGAAGACGCACATGTGAGCCTCGCCTCGCTCGCCCGCAAAAGGGTAGGTTGCGACACTTACGAAAGTTTAGACTAATTTAACCTAAGCTTTATCCTTAGATCCCTCTTCTTGGACTAGACTTAGACCAAACACCATTATTGTAACAACATATTTGAAACCAAAACTGAATCCATAAATCCCTCATTTAAGACTAAGTTTCAATCCTGCTTCATCCAAGTTCTAAGGCAACAGTACATTTCCCAATGCTAAAGTCACCTAACTTTGCACACAAATGGATGATCAGACCAAGAGCATACAAAATTTAAGCACTAAAAGAAGCATTGAACACAAGAAACACAATCAATTAGATATTAAAGTAATTACATCAACTGTTCTTTAGAAATCCCCAACAAGGGTGTTTAGCCAGCCATTACAGAAAAACCCTAACAATAATGAGATTGAGATTAAACAATAACTGCTCCTTACACAAGAAGGGGGATCCCTCCTCCTCTTCTCAGCATCTCACAATCACTCTGCAACTCACCAATCTCTCTCTAATTACAAAACCTAGGTCTCTCTACAAAAGCTGCTCCTCTTGCTACCTCCAGAGCTCTTTTCCCAAAATAGTCACTGTGGTGTGCTTTGTGTCATACCCTAATTTCGTCCGGGGACCATCTGTTTGGTGGGATGCAACCTTCGCTTGAACCGCTTCGAGGTACTTGACACCCATTGTTAGGCAATCTGTGAAGTTCTGTGACATTTCGGGAGTCGAAAGGAAGCATTATTGCGCAATCCGTAAAGTTCTGTAGCATTCCAAAAGTCAAAGAGAGGATGGTTGCGTAATCCGTAAAGTTTCGTGACATTACGGAAAGAAAACAAGTATCGTTACGTAATTCGTAAAGTTCCTTAACGTTACGGAAAAAGAATCAGCAAAAAAGGCAACGGGGGTGTATTTAGTAAATAGTGGTGTGCAAATAGCAACCAGGCCCACTTGGACCTTCCAGGGTGTTCCAACAGAAGGCGATGCCTTCTGGTGGAAGCAACCCAGCTCGCCCAGGCGAGCTGGGCTGCAACAACCTCCCTCTTTTCCCCTATAAATAGGGGAAAGAGGGCAGAGCAAATTCGTTCAACTCTCCCGGTATCTGGGATTCACTTAAAATTAGTGAGAAAAATTGTTTCCGTGAAGAAAATTCAAGCCGAGGCGCTTCTGTAACACTTCCGAGACGTTTCCGTGGGCGATTTCATGAAGGTTTTCCACCGTTCTTCATCGTTCTTCGTTCGTTCTTCGTCGTTCTTCGGTCTTCAACCGGTAAGTTCCTGAAATCGAGCCTTTCAATTCATTCTATGTGCCCTTAGTGGTCCCCACTTGTTTCGCGTGCTTTTATTTTTATTTTGTTTGCTTTCCATACCCCCTTTTGACGTGCTTTAATCATTTATTTAAGTCGTTTTCTCGCCTAACCAAAAATAAAATAAATTTCCATCGATCATTGTAATATCTTTTAATCTCTGTTAGAATAAAATTCGATCGATTTTTCACGCCGTAACCACGTTTAAAACCAAAAAGAGGCAAATAATAATATAATAATAAAAAAATATCTTTAAATAAAATAATCAAAAAAATCAATCAGACGTTTTTTCTTTGGGATTTTTCTTAATTGAATTGACTAATAACCAAAGTGAAACTAAGGCTAAAATCAACTCACAAATCAAGCTTTTGTCATTAAAAATCACCTAAAAACAATTTTAAGGTCCAACGCCTTGAAATGGTCCTCTTTGCTTTTATTGGTTAAACGTGGACTTTTGAAGCCAAAAATCAACACATAACTTTGTCACCTCTTTCGAAAAAACAAGAGATCATTAATGGTCCAATGCCTTAATGTTTTTCTCTCCATTCAAAAAGAATCAAAAGATCGTTTAATGGTCCAACGCCTTAAATGACCTTTTATTCATTCGAAATATATCTTGCAAAAAAAGATAAAAACAACTTAACCAACGCTTAGTTCTCAAAGAACTACATAGGTCTGATTTCCTTATCACAATTAAGGAATAAGTAGGAGCAAGGGAAACACCCTTGTCGACCACAAAAAGATAAAAATACAGAAAAGGGAGTAAAAAGACATAAACATAAAAAAGGGGAAAATAAAACAATATGAAGTCATATTTGCACACTTGATTAAAGGCTGTCGTCCTTTGTGACAGACACGTGGGGTGCTAATACCTTCCCCGTGCATAAATACAACTCCTGAACCTTTCACACTTAAAGTTCGTAGACCACACCTTTTCCGGTTTTTCCGACGTTTTCCTCGAATAAACGTTGGTGGCGACTCCGCGCATTTTCCTTCCATGGAAGACGCACCCGCGAGCTCCACATCGCCCTCCCGCCGAAGGGTAGGTTGCAACACTTTGGAATTCTCTGCAAATGCTATTTGTGTAATTGTGTACCCTAATTCTGCACAAAATAGGCTTTAAATAGGCTCTGAATCCGTGACATTGCGCTTAGTGCCACCCTCACGCTTAGCGCGAGTAAGTGGATTTGAGCTTAGCGCTAGTTATGCGCTGAGCCTGGATGATAACAACTGCTACACTTAGCACACTGATATTGATGCTTTGCCAGATTCTCCTGTCGCGCTAAGTGTGCTAAAGCTTCGCTTAGCGATGGATGCGCGCTTAGCCCAACTGATGAGCTAAGCTTAACTGTCACTCTTAGCACTTCACGACTTAGCCTCTTTTTAACCTGAAATTGCACAGATTTCATCATTAAATCCAATGGAAATATTCTACAGACAGCTTTAACAATAAAACAATATTTATTTACAAAATTACTACAAAATAACCATAAATTGGCGGAACTATAAAAGTTTTGGAAAAAAAATTCTATACAAAAGTTAGTCGTATAAGACGACTACCAAACTCCCCCAAATTTATAGTTTTGCTTGTCCTCAAGCAAAGAAAGAACAGTTCACTTGTCCTCAAGTGACAAACTATAGTGGTCACTCCAAAATGGTGTTTGCTTCACCGAAAAAATTCAACCATATGAACTGAATATCATGGAATGCTTCAATCAATTGCTTTTCACAAAAATGCAGCATTTCAAGGATAGGAACATACGCATTAGAGTCACAATTGAAATAAGCTAGTAAGGATGGCAGAAATCAAGGAAGAATCATCAACCAAAACCTCACAGTCATTGTTTCACTCAAGCTCAAGTGTTTAAGCTCATTCCATCATAAACAACTAACACAAGTCCCAACCTTTGCATTTCATCTCATATCATACAACAATGAACACACAAAATGAATCTGAAGGAATTTCTAGGCTTGTAATAGGGTTAGGCTGCCAACAAATCATGGTTTTTCTAGGATTCAAAAGCTTAGGTTCTAAGAGAGCATTCATCCATAGATAAACCTTCACTTTTTCATTCATTCCCACCCCAATACTTGCCTTTTATTTAGGCACTCATCTTCATTTTATTACTTTGCAACATACACACTTATTAATTTCATTTGTACTTACAGTTTTTTTTAAACACATATATACAGAAACATTATGTGTATATACAGAAATAGTGTGTGTATGCTATTTACTTTGACCCTTTCAATTCTTACCCAGTGTCTCCCCCAAATTTGGAACAAATTTACCTTGATAATTACTCCCAAAATTTGGGACAAATTTGCTTTGAACCAAGCTCCCTGCAGATGATGCTCTCCTACAACCTAAGACAAGGTAGCAGGAGATAACACTGTTTAGGCTCAGGGTTCAATCAATCAATAATTCATTCAGCTCAAATTCGGTGCAAGGGATAAATCATTCAAGTACGTGGTCAGCTTTTTGGCTAAGTGGCTATCACAATCAAACATGGCCTTCATCATCCTCAACTTCATGCATTCAGTCCATACTTCAGAGATTCATGCAAAAATCAGTACTAAATGATAGTCGTTTCTCTCAAAATTTAAAGATCACACTCTTACTGGGATACAGTCAATGCATTCCTTCACAATCAATCTAACAAAGTGACTAACATTTTCAAGCATACTTCCAATCACATGCTCATTCTCTTCTAATGGCTGCAAGCTTGATCAAAACAATTATCTAATCATTCTAATCCACTCAATTCATACAATTGCTCGATCAATTCATTCCCAAACACTCATTTCATACAAAACAATCCACTGCATATCAAATTCAACCAGTTCACTGTTCAAACAAGCTTTCTGTAGAAGCAATCAACTCAAGGTACTGAAATATAAATAACTGAAACATAAAGACTAAAATTTAAATGACTGAACATAAATCATAAAATAACTGAAATAAACTAAATTTTTCAAAATGCACAAATTTAAATGTCCTGCTCCTGTGATTGCTCCTGTGCATGCTCATAGAGATCCAACACCTGAGCAATTGGTGAATCCTGAGGGATAGGCTGCTCTAGCTCAGATGTTGGTGTAGCTGGCATGGAATCATCAGGTATGGGTATTGAAGATGGCTTTGGAATCTGGTCTGTGGAAGTCTCCTCCTCCTGAGCCATGTGTACACCTGCATCAAAATAAAAGGTCTTAGGAGGAGTCAGCTCATCCTCCCCCTCTACTGCTGCTGTTGGCTCCTCTGGCTCAGGCTCCTGGGCTGTGGAGGCCCCACCCTCTCCAGAAGGAGAAGGCTGGGCTCCTGGCCATGCTACCTGCGTGTCAAACTCATCCATGCTCATGATGGATGGAGGGCCCATGCTCTGAAGGCTCTGCATGATAATGGACTGTTGTTAGTCGCCTTAGACGACTAACTTTTGTATAGAAAACATTTTCCAAAGCTTGTATAGTTCCCCAATTTATGGTTATTTTGTAGTGATTTTTGTAAAAAAAATTTGTTTTATGGATAAAGTTGTCTCTAGAATATGTCCATTGGATTTAATAATGAAATATGTGCAATTTCAGGTGAAAAAGATGCTAAGTCATGAAGTTCCAAAAGTGACAGTTGAGCTCAGCTCATCAGTGGGCTAAGTGCGCATCCATCGCTAAGCGCAGCTTTAGCACGCTTAGCGTGACTGATCGAGGCCATACCCGAATGAAATAAACATTAGAAATGCAGTATTTAGGAAGTGATCCTAGGTCGTCTCCCAATGAGCAATGTTCAACCAAATGTTAATAACAGATAATAGTGAAACAGTTATGAATTGGGGGGGGTTGTCTGTTTTTGTAAATTAAACAGCAAGCAAATTCAAATTAAAGAAATAACAGAATTAAAACATGTTGTTTCCCCTTGATTCACAAGCAAGTCTCTTATCCTATGTTACGAGAATTTATCCCTAATAAGTTCAACAACTTAATCCAACCCTAAATTAAATTTCTAAGCGAAAATTAACAGAAGGTTGTCATTGTGTGATTAAACAACACATACACCAATTAATCATGAACGAAATTGATCATTATGCATGAACGTAAATTAAGCGCAGAGACAATTAATCATGCATTAAGCATGCATGGTTTAATGGCAACAAATAGAGAGAAATTGGTGAAGAGGAAAAACTGATAAGAATTCAATAGTAATAACAAAACCTCAAAGAGAGTTGTGCTTGATCCTCAAGAGTAAACAACACTGGAGACTTAGCCTTCCATTAATCAGCAGAAAAAGAAAATGAATTCCAAGCAGAAGCAGAAAACGAAGTTGTAGATTGAAGCAAAAAACAAAATTGCAGATTGAAGCAGAAAACAAAATTTTATTCTACGTGAACAGTGTGCGTGAACAGTAAAAACTGGAATTGCAAAACCCTAAAATTATTCTCCTCTCCAAAAACAGTATGCCTTCTACTAAAACCCAGGTGCTGTTATATATGTCCTCAGCCCCAAAGTTTACAATTCTGATTTAAGTCCAAGCCCAAAAATGAAATAAAGTAAAACTGGCCTAAATAAAATAAAATTTTCTGCTCTCTTCAAGCCCAAGCCGGTTCAGCCTCACAAGATATGCACTCTATCTCACAAGTGTCTAGGCTACTGTTTATTCTCAAAGCACCCATGAAAAACTAACACCACATAGACTTGGCAGAACTCTAAAATTGACAACCAAACTCGCCAAAATAAAGCAACAATTAGGAAATATATGTATATACATCAAGCATGGCCAAAATACATCATCAACCATGGCCAACAAAAAACATATAATCCAATGAAACATTCGCCCCCCCCCCCCCCCACACACACTTATTCCCAAAACAATTCCAAAGCTCCAAAATTCCTTAAGGGTAGGGTGAGATCATGGTTTTTCACTTAAGGCTTGTAATGAGCTTCAAAACAACGAAAGGGGAACATAGGCTTAAAGGGCTATCAAAGGAATTAATTCAAGGTAGGCTCATTTGGCTAGAGGCTTATAAGAACAAAATGCCTAAATCATCTCCCAACATGCATGTGAAGCAAGAAGTATCAACAGGAGTCAAGCCAAGGCTATTGTGCAAGTAGTCAATGGGGCAAAACACACCGAATAAAATAGATGCTGATGGCTCAAAATCACACCAAGGGTAAATCTATCAATTTTAATTCGACCTTTCAAAACTATCTTGACATGTAGAGAAAAACAAGGATTTCAATTCACAAACTGCCAAGAAACTCCTATTTGAAAAACAATTACCCATTACCTGTACATAACCTAGAATTCAAAGAGAAACATGCAATGTTGTACACAAAAACATAAAACCAAAATAACAAAATTAAACTAGAAAATCCCAAATAAAGAACAAAAAACTCCCTAAGTCATGGCGGAAGAGAAGTAGGATGAAGTAAGGAGGTTTCCTCCACCACTACATCCACTAAGGAGGGATTTGTGAGGAATGGTTTCAGCCGGTGTCCATTGACCTTGAAGCTCTTATCTGTGGATTCACTTTTGATCTCAACTAAACCATAAGGAAAAACATTAGTCACCACAAAAGGACCAATCCACTTTGACCTCAACTTACCACTCATGAGTCCAAGCCTAGAGTTATACAATAAATCTTTCTGTCCAACCACGAAGTCCTTCTTAGCTATCAAACTATCATGGAACTTCTTGGTCTTCTCCTTGTAGAATTTGGAATTCTCATAGGCTTCTAAATGGATCTCATCTAGCTCACTTAGTTGCAACTTCCTTTCCTCTCCATCCTGATCAATAAAGAAGTTGTAGGTCTTTACAGCCCAGTAGGCCTTGTGCTCTATCTCTACAGGAAGATGACATGCCTTGCCAAAGACAACCCGATAAGGAGACATTCCTATGGGTGCTTTGTAGGCAGTCCTATGCGCTCAAAGAGCATCATCCAGCTTGGTGCTCCAATCCTTTCTGTTTGGTTGCACAATCTTCTCCAAGATCCTTTTTATCTCCCTGTTTGAAATCTCAGCCTACCCGTTAGTTTGGGGGTGGTAAGGTGTGGAAATTTTGTGCACGACCCCATACTTTTTGAGCAAGGCATACATGGATCTGTTACAAAAATGGGTGCCTTGATCACTAACGATGGCTCTAGGGACTCCAAACCTGCAAAACATATTAGATCTAACAAAATCCACAACAACCTTAGCATCGTTAGTTCTGGTGGGTTTGGCTTCCACCCATTTTGAAACATAATCAACAACAAGAAGAATATAAATAAAACCAAAAGAGACAGGGAAAGGCCCCATAAAGTCTATACCCCAGACATCAAACACCTCACAGAACAACATGGGTTGTTGAGGCATTTGTTGTCTCCATGAAAGTGAGTAGCTTGCTCTTTGCAAGGCTCACAAGTGCTACAGATTCTCCACGCATCCTTGAAGATGGTGGGCCAATAGAAACCAATGTCAAGCACCTTGCAAGCTGTCCTCTGTATGCCAAGATGGCCACCTGGTGCGGAAGAATGAGAGAATTGCAGGACCGAGTTGATCTCATGGTCCGGAATGCATCTCCTAATAACCTGGTCACTGCACAACTTCCACAAATAGGGGTCATCCCAAATATAATGCTTAGCATCGCTCTTAATTTTATTAGTTTGAGCTTTAGATGCTAATGGAAGAAAAACAGAAGCAACCAAATAATTCACAATATTAGAAAACCAAGGAGTGAGGAAGGAATCAAAAATCTTATACAGAATGTACAAATGGACATCCGGAAAATCATCCCGAATGGGTGAGTCCTCAGACGCACGCTCAATCCTACTCAGGTGGTCTGCCACGAGGTTCTGTGCACCACTCCGATCACGGATCTCCAAGTCAAACTCTTGGAGCCAAAGCATCCACCTGATCAATCTAGGCTTTGATTTAGCCTTCTTTAACAGGTACTTCAGAGCTGCATGGTCAATATAAACAATAACACGAGTACCAAGCAAATATGAACGAAATTTCTCAAGAGCAAAAACTATCGCTAATAGCTCCTTCTCTGTGGTAGTGTAATTTGCTTAAGAAGCATCCAAAGTTCTGGAAGCATAGCAAATCACCCGAGGCAGCTTATCAATCTTTTGAGCAAGGACAGCCCCCGATGCGTAATTGGATGCATCACACATCAGCTCAAATGGGGCTGTCCAATCAAGTGCCTGAATGATAGGGGTGGTAGTCACCGCACGCTTGAGGCAATCAAAAGCCTCTTTGCATTAGTCATCAAAATCAAACTCCACCTCCTTTTGCAGCAGATTGGATAGTGGAAGGGCCACTTTGCTAAAATCCTTGATAAAGCGCCTGTGAAACCCTGCATGACCAAGAAAAGAATGAACCTCTTGCACGCAAGACGGGTAAGGCAATTGTGAAATAACAGTTATTTTTGCACGGTCTACCTCTATGCCCCTACTGGAAATGATATGCCCTAAAACTATACCTTGTTCTACCATGAAGTGACATTTTTCAAAATTCTGCACAAGGTTAGTTTCAATGCATCTATTAAGAACTCTATCCAGACTATCCAAACATGCATCAAAAGAGGATCCATAAACAGTAAAATCATCCATAAACACCTCTATGCAACTCTCTAAAAAATCACTGAAAATGCTAAGCATAAACCGTTGGAAGGTACCAGGGGCGTTGCATAGGCCAAAGGGCATCCTCCTATAGGCAAAAGTGCCAAAAGGACAGGTGAATGTGGTCTTTTCTTGATCCTCAGGAGCAATATGAATTTGTAAATAACTAGAAAAACCATCAAGAAAACAGTAATGAGACTTACCTGCCAAGCGCTCAAGCATTTGATCAATGAATGGCAGGGGAAAATGATCTTTTCTGGTTACCTGGTTCAGCCTTTTGTAATCAACGCAGACTCGCTAGCTGTTCTGCACTCTTGTGGGGATAAGATCATCCCTCTCATTCTTGATCACTGTGAGGCCTGTCTTCTTAGGAACCACTTGGACTGGACTCACCCACTGGCTATCAGAAATGGGGTAGATGATTCCAGCTTGTAAGAGCTTGGTCACCTCCTTTTTCACCACATATAGAATGACACGGTTGAGTCATCACTGTGGCTGCCTCACTGGTTTAGCTCCATCCTCTAAAAGTATCCTATGCATGCAGGTAGATGGGCTAATACCAGGAATGTCTGCTAAAGTCCATCCAATGGCTTTCTTGTGCTTCTTGAGCACTAGCAACAACTTCTCCTCTTGCTCAGCAGCAAGGGAGGCAGAGATGATCATTGGAAATTTTTCCTTGCCCTCCAAGTAAGCATATTTGAGGGTTGCTGGTAAAGGTTTCAACTCTGGTGTGGGTGGTGGCTGAACAGTGGGAGGAACCAGGATAGGAGAAGAAGAAGGTTCCTCAGCCTGTACCTCATAAAGCAAGTCAAAAGTATATGTACTTCCTGAAACATGGTTAGTGCATTCTGACTCTAAAAAATCAACATCAAGAGGTACAACGCTAGACTCAAATTCAAATTCACTCTCAGCATAAAAATTAGATACAGGATCAAATTCAAACTCAGATTCAGATTCAATGCACAAGGAATGACAAGTATGCATATCAGATAAAAAAGGATGTTTCCTACCATGAAGAGAATCATAATCAAGCATATAATCATCAACAGTCTGATTAATTATCTCAGCATGAAAAATAGAATGATCCTCAGATGGATGTTTCATGGCATCAAGAATGTTAAAATGAACAAGAATATCACCAAATTCCATAGACAATGTGCCAGCATAAACATCTATCTTGGTTCGGGTTGTTTTCATAAATGACCTGCCTAAAATAATTGGAACTGAACCATGGGAAAATCCCTCTTTCATATTAAGAACATAAAAATCAACAAGAAAAATAAGTTCACCAACCCGAACCAACACATCCTCTACGAAACCTGCGGGGTAAGCAACACTTCTATTTGCCAAATGAATCACCACATCTGTAGATTGCAAAGGTCCAAAAGATAAAGAATTGAAAATGGACAAAGGCATGACACTAACTAATGCTCCTAGATCTAGCATGGCATTCTCAAATTTGTTGTTCCCAATAATGCAAGGTATACAGAAAGTACCTAGGTCCTTACATTTCTCAGGAATGTGAGGAACAGATTTACCTATCAATGCTGACACATTTCTGCCCATGCTAATCCTTCCATTGCCTTTCAGCTTCCTTTTGTGGGTTGTCATACCCTAATTTCGTCCGGGGACCATTGTTTGGTGGCATGCAACTTTCGTTTGACCACTTCGAGGTACTTGGCACCCATCGTTAGGCAATTCGTGAAGTTCCGTGACATGCCAGAAATCAAAAGAAAGCATCGTTGCATAATTCGTGGAGTTCTGTGACATGCCGGAAATCAAAAGAAAGCATTGTTGCACAATTCGTGAGGATCCGTAACATTCCGGAAGTAAAAAATCCGTAAAGTTTTGTGACATTACGGAAAAAAAACAAGTACCGTTACGTAATCCGTAAAATTTTGTGACATTACGGAAAGAAAACAAGTACTGTTACGTAATCCGTAAGGTTCCGTAATGTTACGAAAAAAAAATCAGCAAAGAAGGGGGGTGAACTTATCAAGATAGGGGTGTAAATAGAAATTTGAGTCTAGGCCCTTATGGAACATTTTGGAAGTTGGGTTGCTTAAGGAGGAAGCAACTGGGCGGCAAGCTCCTCCACGTTTTTGAAAAATGGTTTCCGGGGCTTCCGTGGCATCCGTAATGCTTCCGTAAAATTTTCGAAAATCTTGGGTAAGCATATTCATCTTAACATTGGTGAAAGGGAAGAGAAAAAAGATGAAAATCAAATCCGAAACACTTCCGTAAGGCTTCCGTAACTTTTCCATAAAATACGAAAAGGGGGGTGAACCTAGTAATTCAGGTGCGCTTAGAAATCTTCTTCATTAAGTCTCTGGGAGGCAAGCACCTCCCTTTTTCCCTATAAATAGGGGAGGGGGGAGCTGTTTCAAAATTTTCAAGACCCCTTGGCTATGCATTTTAGCTATTTTGGGCAAAAAACACATTTTCGTGAAGAAAAATCGAGTCGAAGTGCTTCCGTAACGCCTCCGTAAGAGATTCTGTGGAAATTCTTCATCGTTCTTCGTCGTTCTTCACCGTTCTTTATCCCTTCTTCGTTCGTTCTTCGTTCTTCAACGGGTAAGTTTTTGAATCCGAGACTTTGAATTCATTTCTTGTTTTTGTGTACTTTCACTTTAATTTCGTTTACTTTCAGTTTTCTTTTCTTCCGTTTTTAACGTGCTTTAGTCATTTACTTAAGTCATTTTCTCGCCTAATAAAAAAATAAAATAAATTTCCACCGATCATTTGAATTGTAACATCCGTTAATTTCTGTTAAAATGAAATCCGACCGTTCGGTCATGTCGTAACCACGTTGGAAACCAAAAAGAGGTAAAATAATAATATAATAATCAAAAATATCTTTTAGTAAAATCGAATCAATCAGACGTTTTTCTTTGGGATTTCTTTTTCTTAAATTGAATCGACTAATAACCAAAGTGAAACTAAGGCTAAAATCAATTCATAAACCAAACTTTTGTCATCGCTTAAAAAAGCCATTTTCAAAGGTCCAACGCCTTGAAATGGTCTTTTCCGCTTTTATTGGTTAAGTGTATATTTCTAAAAAGCCTAAAATCAATATGTAACTTTGTTACCTCTTTCAAAAATAAAGAAATCATTAATGGTCCAATGCCTTAATGTTTTCTCACTTTTCAAAAGAATCGAAAGATTGTCTAATGGTCCAACGCCTTAAATGACCTTTCATTCAATAAAAACTAAAAAAATAACTTAACCAAAACACTTTGTTCACAAAAGAACTACGTAGGTCTGATTTCCTCATCGCAATTGAGGATACGCAGGAGCGAGGGAAACACCCTTGTCGACCACAAAAAGATAAAAAATAAAAAAGGCATAAAAAGACATAATGTTGTCACGCACGTGTTGTATGTTGGTCTCATCTTTTGTCATGGGAAGCCAGAAGATCCATATCACCTTCTTAACTGCACACATGGGGAACTGCGCCCCTGAATGCGCAAGTAAGAAGAGATAGTTTTCCGAGCTCTCGTGTCCGTAAATGCATTCATATCATCCATCGCATAAGCATCTCTTCATGGCATCATAATGAACATATCGTTCCTACATTTGTTCGTTATCATATTCCAGCCTCACATTTTGCATTAGTCATTTCATCATCATGCATATGCGTTCAACATACTTTTTTTTCTACAAACTGCATACCTTTTGTTTTCATGTTTGCACATGCATGATCCTTGCATTTTCCTCTGCAAAATGAAAACAAAAAAAAAAGGGAAGCATGAAAATTCATGATGCATTCTTAGTTGCATGTGTTAGGTACCATGAGCCAACCATGTTGGGATCATAAACCCATTTCTAAAAAGAAACACGAACAACAAAACAAAATGATTGAGCATGGTACCTAATGCGTGGTTAACTAGGAAATGATGTTTCTTCGGGCATCTCAAATCTCATAATTACATTTTCCATGCATAGCATATGTATTCCCGAGTCTTTCATCTCTATGAAATGTTGTCAACCGTATTGGCAATTGAAATTGCCATTCCTTGGGTTATGGGGTTGAACCAAGCTCATGATTTTACGAAAAAGGTTCATCAAGTCAAGTTGAAGTATGGAAGTAACCATCTTGCAAAAATTGGGGCAAAAGATGGATCAAGTTACATCGCTGCTTCATCCACTACCAAACACATTTAGGACTATTGATGTCCTTGTTACTTCCAGTTTCACCTTGACAAAGATGTCATGGACCATGTTGAAAATCTAAATTGATTTAACCCCATGTCCTGTGTAAAAATTCACAATACTTCAACTGTGCATCATTTGCATACATCCATGCTTTTCATTGGTTGCATTGCTCATTGCATTCTTTCCGAACTTAATCATTGTTATAAAATAAAAGAACACGTTTTATGGTGCCCTTACTGAACCTGTGCTAGAGCTAGAGTAATGGGTGAAGTAAAGGAGGTACAAGAGCAGATGAAGGCCGACAAGGAGGCCATGAAAGAGCAAATGGCCACAATGATGGAGGCCATGATGAGCATCAAGAAGATAATGGAAGCCAATGTGGTTACAGTTGTCGTTACCAGCACTGTTGCTAAGGTGAACCTGATGCCCCCATCTGACCTCAACCAAATGAATCATCCAACCTTAGATACAGTAGGCAATGATTTGGGAAGTACGGATGGCCCCATGATGTGCAAATTCAAAATGAACACGCCTTCCCGCCATATGGCTTGCCTCCCAACTATACACCACCCAATGTGGCGTACACTCCCAATGAGAATGTCAATAACTCCACTCCCATACTCATTGAGAGCCGACAATCCCAAACTGATCATGCACATGTCTCTCGAGCCATTGGGGAGACACATGAAATGCCCCACCACAATTTAGCCGACTTTGAGCCTTGCCTCGGATATGCCACTAAAGGGCAAGCAGTTGGTGGTATACCCCTGCAAAACACTTTGGAGGGCAAGGCTCAAGGTCGTTAAAGGAGGCAGAGATTATGCCTTAGCTAACCTAGAAGAGTTGTTCCTAGTACCCAATATCATCACCCCTCCCAAGTTCAAGGTGCTGGACTTTGACAAGTACAAGGGGACTACTTGCCCCCAGAACCATCTAAAGATGTATTATCGGAAGATGGGGGCATACGCAAAAGATGAGGAACTACTGATACATTTCTTCCAAGAAAGTCTTACTGGAGTAGTTGTTACCTGGTACACTAACTTGGAACCTTCCCGAGTCCATTCTTGGAAGGACCTAATGGTTGCTTTCGTTAGGCATGAATCTTTCAAAGAATACACCCAAAGGTGGAGGGATCTTCCAGCCCAAGTGGTTCCCTCAATGACGGAGAAAGAAATGATCACAATAATAGTAGGCACATTACCAGTGTTTTACTATGAAAAATGGTGGGTACACACCTTCAAGCTTTGCTGATTTAGTTTTCACTTACGAAAGGATCAAAGTGGGTCTGAAAAGAGGCAAATTTAATCATCCTGCTTGGACGAATGAGAAAACTGGGGCAAATGAAGAGGGTGAGGATGAGCGAGAAACCCATGCTGTGACTGCCATTCCTATACGACCAAGTTTCCCACCAACCCAACAATGTCATTACTCAACCCTTCTCCTTACTTACCACCCAGTTATCCACAAAGGCCATCCCTAAATCAACCACAAAACCCACCTACCACACAACCAATGCTAAACACCACCTTTAGCACGAACCAAAACACCAACCAAGGAAGGAATCTTGCAGCAAAAAGCCTATAGAATTCACCCTAATTCCAGTGTCCTATGCTGACTTGCTCCCATATCCACTCGATAATTCAATGGTTGCCATAACCCCTGCTAGGTTTCCTCAACCTCCATTTTTCCGAGGATACAACTCGAACGCAACATGTGTATATTATGCAGGAATTCCGGGACATTCCATTGAGCATTGTATGACCCTGAATCGTAAGGTGCAAAGTCTAATTGATGCGGGCTGGCTGAAATTTGAGGAGAATCACTTGTGAATCCCAACATTGACAAGCGACACCACACATGGGGCAATTTTGAAAGCTGTTGTTAGATGTCTCTAATGACTTTTCAGGATTTTCAAGTTTATGCCATTATTGTAAACCACAATTACAATGCTATATAATGGATGAATTGGACATCCTTGTCTCTCTCATCCTTTCACAAACACATCTTTGCTTATTCAACTTCCACCGGAATGTGAGTGTAAGTGATGGAAGCTTGCTTGTGGAGCTTCTATGGAGGCTGGATCTTTGAGCTTCAATGAGGTCCTTTAATGGTGATTTTCCACCATGGAGATGCAGCGGAAGACAAAGGAGAAGAGGTGAGAGGAGGCGCCATCCATTAGGGAATAAGCCATGGAAGAAGGAGCTTCACCACCAAGATGAGCCTTGGATAAGAAGCTTGGAGAGGATGCTTCAATGGAGGAAAAGAAAGAGGGAGAGAAAGAGAGAGGGGGGAGCACGAAATTGAAGGAAGAAAAAGGGAGAGAAGTTGAACTTTGAGTTGTGTCTCACAAGACTCTCATTCATCAAAGTTACCACAAGTGTTTCACATGTTTCTATTTATAGACTAGGTAGCTTCCTTGAGAAGCTTTCTTGAGAAAACATCCTTGAGAAGCTTCTTTGAGAAAACTTCCTTGAGAAGCTAGAGCTTAGCTACACACACCCCTCTAATAACTAAGCTCACCTCTTTGAGAAGCTTCCTTGAAAAGATTCCTAAAGAAGCTAGAGCTTAGCTACACACACCTCTCTAATAGCTAAGCTCACCTCCTTGAGATGAGAAGCTAGAACTTAGCTACACACCCCCTATAATAGCTAAGCTCACCCCCATGACAAAATACATGAAAATACAAAAAAAGTCCCTACTACAAAGACTACTCAAAATGCCTTGAAATACAAGGCTAAAACCCTATACTACTAGAATGGCCAAAATACAAGGCCTAAATGAAGGAAAAAACCTATTCTAATATTTACAAAGATAAGCGGGCTCATACTTAGCCCATGGGCTCAAAATCTACCCTAAGGCTCATGAGAACCCTAGGGCCTTCCCTTGGATCTCTGGCCCAATCTACTTGGAGTCTTCTATCCAATGCCCTTGCGGGGTAGGATTGCATCAGTAAGCCATTGGTTTGTTTGCTCAAAGCGACCTACGCTCCTGAGTGTTGACTTCCTAGACTGTTCAATCAGAGATTACTCATCCTGCACGTTGGTGGGGTGCCGTAAAACGACAAGTAAAGCAAAAAAGTTCAAAAAGAAAAAAAACGGGCATTTGATTGACTGTGTTTTCAAGTAAAAATATAAACATTCATGTGACCTCATTTTATCATTCTGGAAAGTTTGTCTTTTTTAGAGAGAAGTGAGTTATCGAGAATAAGAGTCATTTGACTTAATCCATCAACTGAAAAAAATCCTTCAATTATTTCTCGAGAATCAATCTCTTCTTTCGTTCTTCCTTGCTACAAGGTTGTGAAAACAAGACAACGATTGATACCTCGAAGCCCTACACTGGGCAATGAGGGTCATCGTGCATGAACCTCATGTGAACCTAAGGGAAGATTAGAATTTCCCACCCAATAGGTTCCCAGCTACAAGGTCATGACGAAAGATTAAAATTGGTACCTCAAAGCCTTACACTAGGGCAATGAGGGGCACCGTGCATGAGCCTTAAGTAAACCTAGGGGTAGATTATAAGTTCTCACCCAATAGGTTCCCAACTACAAGGTCATGACGAAAGATAAAAATTGGTACCTCAAAGCCTTACACTGGGGCAATGAGGGGCATCGTGCATAAGCCTCAAGTGAACATAGGGGCAGATCAAAATTTCTCACCCGTTGATGTTTTTAAACAAAAAAAGGGGGGGACAAACCCTAGGATTTCAATGGATTGATTAAATGTCAAACGCCTCCATTATCATCACTCCAAAATGGCCAAGTGGATAAATCAAACAGAACATACACTCGGAGGGAGTTCTCGGAGAGATTTGCAAAAGATAGGATAAGGTTGCATGAATTATCACCTTTTTCAAATGGACAGTCAATCTGTGATTTCCAAAAAAAATTAAATAAAAATCAAAATCACAAAACAAGGAAAGAATGACATGAACATTGTACAACTTTCCATTACAATGTATTATTTCATATGAAGTCCGCATTTACCAAATTTCACAACAAAGGTTGAATGCATCTGCATCCCTAAAAATCATGTTAACTACATAGATTTCCTACATCTAAATGTCCAATCTTGTGAATTTGGGATGACCATCCCTCTCGATGAGTCGATCTCTTGATTTCTCATAAGGGTGGACCCTTGGGTACTAGTACCTATCTTCTTCAGAGGGCTACATGTCCTCGCCATCAGAGGGTTGCACGCCCTTGCCATTAGAGGGCTGCATGCCCTCGCCTTCATAGGGCTACACGCCCTCACCTATAGAGGGCTGCACGCCCTCGCCTTTAGAGGACTATACGTCCTCAAATTCAGAGGACTACACATCCTCGCTTGCAAAGGACTACACGTCCTCGCCATCAGAGGACTACACGTCCTCATCTTCAGAGGGCGGCATGCCCTCACCTTAAGAGGACTACACGTCCTCACCTTCATAGGGCTACACGCCCTCGCCTTTAGAGGACTACACGTCCTCACCTTCATAGGGCTGCATGCCCTCACCTTTAGAGGACTAGACTTCCTCGCCTTTAGAGGACTAGACTTCCTTGCCTTCAGAGGACTAGACGTCCTCGCCTTCAAAGGACTAGACATCCTCGCCTTCAGAGGGTTGCACGCCCTCGCCTTCAAAGGGCTGCACGCCTTCGCCTTCAGAGGATTACACGCCCTCACCATCAGAGGACTACACGTCCTTGCCTTCGTAGGGCTACACGCCCTCACCTTCCGAGGGCTACATGTCCTCACCTTCAGAGGACTACACGTCCTAACCTTCAGAGGACTACACGTCCTCGCCTTCAGAGGACAACACATCCTCACCTTCTCCTTCGTAGGGCTACACGCCCTCACCTTCAAAGGACTATACATCCTCGCCATCAGAGGGCTGCACGCCCTCACCTTCAGAGGACTACACATCCTCCATTTTAGAGGACTACACGTCCTCGCCTTCAGAGGGCTTCACGTTCTCACCTTTAGAGGCCTGCACTCCCTCGCCTTCAGAGGACTGCACGTCCTCGTCTTAAGAGGACTACATGTCCTCATCTTTAGAGAACTACACGTCCTCGCCTTCACAGGGCTACAAGTCCTCGCCTTCACAGGGCTACGCGCTCTCACCTTCAGTGGGATCCATATCCGCACCTTAAGAGAATTTAAGGTCCTCTACCTTCAGAAGGCTACGCGCTCTCACCTTCAGTGGGATCCAGTAGTTTCCTTTTATCAGTTCTTAGGCCACCCCCTGATATTGGAGGGCGACCAACTATGCGAGCACAACAAGAGAGGGAGGTTATCACGCAGCTACTATGCATACTGGGGCAAGATTTCACTCGTGCCGCTGCAAAGAGACAAGTGTGGATCATGCACACCAACATGACCACTCTTACACAGATATGGATGACGTTGCTACTTAGCAACGTTCTACCCAGCGACCGCAATGCCGATCTCCCCCTACGGATGTATCAGTTGGGATCCTGCCCGCAAGACACCCAGTGGACCCGTAGAAGTCCAACAGGGTCTTGGGGTTTCCAGCTCTGATTACAGGCTTCTGTCAGTTCTACGGAGTGCCTGTCACCCCCGCCAAGGTCATCAGGTCCCCTACTAATCAAGCTTTCATCAAGAAGTACTGCGCCCCCAGGCAGGCGCAGGGCGAAACACCACAGCAGCATGGGGATGGCTGGCAGCGGGCAACAAACGCACCGCCACCACCTCTAGAGTTCATCTCAGCTCATCCACAAAAAGGTTAGAGCATTGCCTACGACACATGGCCGACCAATAGGCGACCATAGTCCAAAGCCAAAGGTAAGCAAAGTACTTGGTCCGTGACCGACAATTCATCATGCGTCCAGCTCAAGACGTTAAAGAAGCGCTACTAGGAGGCAACCTAGTAACTTTTAAATTTCTGCTTGTTATTTGATCACCTTTTGTTTCGCAAGTCATAGTAGGACACACCTAGTTGCTCATGATCCTAGGAATTTAAATAAAACAAGCGCAAGCAAGGAAGGTAGTCATACCTCACAAAATATATGTATGCGTGTTTAGGTAGCAAGATACCTTGGATATGCATGTATGTAGCAAAAAGATATCTGACAAAATATATATATGTATGTTTAGGTAGCAAGATACCTTGGACACGCATGTATATAGCAAAATACCTCACAAAAATATACATATGTTTAGGTAGCAAAATACCTCATGGAAAAAGAAAAAAAGAAAAAAAAAGAAAGAAGAGAGAGGAAATGAACAAATGATAAATAACTTAAAAAAGAAAAAAAGAGGAAAAGGAAAAGAGAGCAAGTAAGGAAAGAAAAAGAAGGAAGGAAAAAAGAAAATAATAAGAATAAAGAGTTGTCTAGCTAAAAAACAACATGCTCGTGAAGAGAGATAATTTTCAACTTTTATTTGAAGGAAAAAATTCGTTGATCATAGCTAGTTTTTGAAAAAAATGTGTGTACAAATTTGAAGGGTAAATGTTGTGAAAGTTTTTCCGAACACCCAAGATAGACTCAGATGAATGCACAAATTGATAAAATAACATATTTTGGAAACACTGAGTTGACTAAAATAGGGAAAATGAATTATGAGCCCTAGCATCACATGACCAAAATTTTTTTGACACTTGAGTGTCCACAAAGGTGCATGCATGATTAGTTTTGCATAAAATTTCCAAATCATCATTATTGCATTTTTGTCATGGAAATAATGTGGGACATCCCCTTTTATCCTGGGACCAAACCAAACCCTGACATAAATCAAGTCCAGCCGTGCTACAAGCCTTGAGCCAAAATACCAATTTACCATAAATCTTGACCTAGGGTGAGAATGTCAATCCTTGCCCTCAGAAGAAAACAAAAAACGGGAAGCAAAAAGAGAAAATTCCCAATCAAAGAGCAAGAGAAAGCAAAAAAAAGAGAGAGAAAATTCCCGATCAAGGATCGGAATAAAAACCGAAGAAATATGCAGAAAAGTCTTTCGATCAGACAATATCTAAAGAATACAGAATTGTCACCAAGTAAAAGAAAGGAAACCACGACCTAAAGTTGTCCTCTACCTTTGATTGCCAACCTAAATCCTGTGCGTGGGTGACTTGTTCACCTCACACTAAACAAAAACAAAAAAGGAAAAAGTCAAAAACACTCAAAGCAAAAGTTCCCACCAAATAAACACCATTCCCAAGAAAAAGTCCTATTGATCGATGATCACCCATGTAATCTTTGATTTGATAGGAAATAATTTGCAAAATCAAGTCACGTCATATCTATGGTTCGGAATTAGGATGAAACACTTACCCGTGTGAGATTGATACACTTTGAGTGATTTTCTTCTATTTTTGTTGAACCCAGTGTTTCCTCTAAATGCTCATTTAGAAGTGAAATGCTAACATCCAAAATCTCATTTATGGTTATGAGAAGCATATGTTGCTCTGATTTGTTGGAAGTTTTCTCTCTTTACTAAAGCATGTTCGCATTTTACTGAAGAAAACACCGAGACTATTTTTAGTCTCACGAGTTATCCAGAACTACGTAGGTCCGAGTTCCTCATTGAGCATACGTAGGAGCAAGAGCCTCGCATTTGTCGGCCGCCCCACAATTTCTGTCATACTGACACTGGAGTCACGTGCCATACGGAAATACCCGAGTGGTTATCCGTTTAAACTTTCTTTTGCTATCTCTAAAACTCAAAGCATGATAGCACGCAGAGACTAACGTTGTCTTCTGTACCCTTTGTCAATTGTGGCCAACAAGCCCGTTGACACGCGGAGATTTACGTCATCTTCCGCGCAGACAATTTCTGTCATACTGACACAGGAGTCACGTGACATGCAGAGATACCCGAGTGGTTATCCGTTTAAACTTTATTTTTCTATCTCTAAGACTCAAAGCATGATAGCACGCAGAGACTAACGTCCTCTTCTGCACCCTTTGTCAATCGCGGAGATTTACATCATCTTCCGTGTAGACAATTTCTATCATACTGACACTGGAGTCACGTGACATGCAGAGATACCCGAGTGGTTATCCGTTTAAACTTTTTTTGCTATCTCTAAGAGTCAAAGCATGATAGCACGCAAAGACTAACATCGTCTTCTGCACCCGTTGTCAATCGAGGCCAACAAGCCCATTAACACACGGAGATTTACGTCATTTTCCGCACAGACAATTTCTGTCATACTGACATTGGAGTCATGTGACATGCAGAGATACCGGAGTGGTTATCCGTTTAAACTTTTTTTTGCTATCTCTAAGACTCAAAGCATGATAGCACGTAAAGACTAACGTCGTTTTCTGCACCCTTTGTCAATCGCGGCCAACAAGCCCGTTGACACGCGGAGATTTACGTCATCTTCTACGCAGACAATTTCTGTCATACTGACACTGGAGTCATGTGACATGCGGAGATACCCGAGTGCTTATCCGTTTAAACTTTCCTTTGATATCTCTAAGACTTAAAGCATGATAGCACGTAGAGACTGACGTTGTCTTCTGCACCCTTTGTCAATGACGGCCAATAAGCCCGTTGATACACGGAGATTTACGTCATCTTCCGCGTAGACAATTTCTTTCATACTGACACTGGAGTCACGTGACATGCGGAGATACTCGAGTGGTTATCTGTTTAAACATTTTTTTGCTATCTCTAAGACTCAAAGCATGATAGCACACAGAGACTAACGTTGTCTTCTGCATCTTTTGTCATCCAGAGGCGCCAGGCCCGATGAGATGCGGGAACCAGTTGGTCCCGCATTTTTACCTTTATCATTCAAGAGCAGCAAGTTGGGTGGTAAACGCGCATAGACGAATACTGTGCCTTTGTCATCCAGGGACAGCGAGTCAGTTGCATGCGAAGATATCTTATGGTCATCCAGGGACAGCGAGTCAGTTGCATGCGGAGATATCTTATGGTCACCCGCGACTTTCGTCAACCGAGAGGAACGAAATTAGTGTCTTATCTTTACTTCCCTTTTATCTCCAATAAAAGACAAGTAAAGAGGGGCAACTGTCATACCCGAATTTCCTCCAGGGACCATTGTCTCGTGGCATGCAACTTTTGTTTGACCACTTCGAGGTACTTGGCACCCATCGTTAGGCAATTCTTGAAGTTCCGTGACATGCCGGAAATCAAAAGAAAGCATCGTTGCACAATTTGTGGAGTTCCGTGACATGTCGCAAATCAAAAGAAAGCATCGTTGCACAATTTGTTAGGTTCCGTAACATTCCGGAAGTCCAAAAAAAGGGCATGGTTGCGTAATCCGTAAAGTTTTGTGACATTATGGAAAGAAAACAAGTATCGTTATGTAATCCGTAAGGTTCCGTAACGTTACGGAAAAAGAATCAGCAAAGAAGGGGGTGAACTTATCAAGGTAGGGGTGTAAATAGCAATTCAAGTCTAGGCCCCTCTGGAACATTTTGGAAGTTGGGTTGCTTAAGGAGGAAGCAACTGGGCGGCAAGCTCCTCCACGTTTTTGAAAAATGGTTTCCGGGGCTTCCGTGGCTTCCGTAATGCTTCCGTAAAATTTTCGAAAATCTTGGGTAAGCATATTCCACTTAACATTGGTGAAAGGGAAGAGAAAAAAAATGAAAATCAAATCCAAAACACTTCCGTAAGGCTTCCGTAACTTTTCCGTAAAATACGAAAAGGGGGGTGAACTTAGTAATTCGGGTGCGCTTAGAATCTTCTTCATTAAGTCTCTGGGCGGCAAGCACCTCCCTTTTTTCTATAAATAGGGGAGGGGGGAGCTGTTTCAAAATGTTCAAGACCCCTTGGCTATGCATTTCGGCTATTTTGGGCAAAAAACACATTTTTGTGAAAAAAAATCGAGTCGAAGTCCTTCCGTAATGCCTCTGTAAGCGATTATGTGGAAAACATAAAAAAGGGAAAATAAAACAAATTTAAGTCATATTTGCACCCTTGATTAAAGGTTGTCGTCCCTTGTGACGAACGCGTGGAGTGCTAATACCTTCCCCTTGCATAAATACAACTCCCGAACCTTTCACTTAAAATTCGTAGACCACGTCTTTTCCGGTTTTTCCGACGTTTTCCTCAAATTAACGTTGGTGGCGACTCCGTGCGTATTCCTCCCATGGAAGACGCACTCGTGAGTCCTCGCGTCGCCCTCCCGTCGAAGGGTAGGTTGCGACATGGGTGCACAACTCCTTTAGAAACTTGGCATATCTTGGAATTTGTTTGATGGCATCTAGCAGTGGTATGTTCACCTCTACTTTCCTGAAGGTCTCCAAGATCTCCTTATCCACTTCTTCGATCTTTTTGTTTGGAATTGCTCTAGGTGGAAATGGAAGAGGGATAGGGGGCTGCTGCAAGTGAAAATTACTAGAAGAATGTCCACCTGCATAAAATTTTTGTTAGCTCCCTTATGATCAGGAAGCTTTCTCTTTTGTGCAACTATCTCATCCTCTTTTTCAGGTGTAGAATGAAGCTTGACAGGTTCAGGTGCAAGTGCTGCTACTGGTTGAGGCACTTCAATTTGCTTGCTAGACCTCAAGGCGATGGCACTCACATTTTTCAGATTTTGCACAGTTTATGAAGGCAATTTGTCAGAATTTTGGGATTGAGCTTGGTTCAACTGAGTAGCCATCCGCCCCATCTGATTTGTCAGACTCTGAATGGAGGCTCTTGTCTCTTGCTGAAATTGCATATTTTGGATTGTCATTTGCCTTACTAACTCCTCTAAGGAAGGTAGAGAAGGGGCCTCAGTTGCTTGTTGTCTTTGTTGTTGTTGTTGTTGTTCCTGCATTAGAGGAGGAACATATGGCTTGCTTGGACCAGCAGCATTCTGGTAGGGAGGGACAGGCTGTTGTTGTTGTGGAGGACTTGCCCATCTTAGATTTGGATGATTCCTCCAACCCGGATTGTATCTGTTGCTTGAAAGGTCATAATTATTCTATTGTTGTTGGTTTTGCGACTGAGGGGGTCTATTATAAATTTTTGCAGCATAAGCTTCAGGTTGCTCATTGACTCCAGATTGCTGCAAAGAAGGATAAAGATCGGTATGGTGATCTACAGAAGAACATAGACCACAGACTCTTGCAATAGGGGCAGATGCAGATTTCTGATTCATGGCAAGCTGAGTTACTAGGTTGACTAAGGCATCAAGTTTTCCCTCAACCTTTTTATTTTTAGCAGATAAAGATGAATCCGTGGCCACCTCATGGACTCCTCTAAGGACAATAACATCATTTCTTACACTGAATTGTTAGGAGTTGGAAGCCATCTTCTCAATCAAATTCCTAGCCTCAGTAGGAGTCATATCACCAAGGGCTCCACCACTGGCGACATAAATCATACTCCTCTGGTGGTGAGGATTGCTTGCACACAATTTCTTGAATCTTTCCCAATACTCATACAAGCTCTCTCCACTAAGTTGCCTGGTGCCTGAAATGTCTTTTCTGATGGCAATGGTCCTAGATGCAGGGAAGAATTTCTCCAAGAACACCCTCTTAAGGTCATCCCAGCTGGAGATGGATCTGGGAGCAAGGTAGTACAACCAATCTTTAGAAAGATACGATCTTCCTGGACATTAGGGGGCTTCATGGTCGAACAGACAATATGGAACTCCTTAAGATGCTTATGAGGATCTTCACCTGCAAGAACATGAAACTTGGGCAGCAAATGTAGTAGTCTAGTCTTGAGAACATATGGAACACCCTCATCAGGATATTGAATGCACAAGCTTTCATAAGTGAAATCAGGTGCAGCCATTTCCCTAAGAGTCCTCTCACGAGGTGGAGGTTGAAAATTAGTAGTCGAATGCTCAAAATTAGAATATTCAAAATCACCAGCAACAGAATACTCAGAATGCTCAAAATTCTAAAAATGCACAAAATGACTAGGATGCACACTATGCCTAACAAATCTATGAAAGGTTCCATCTATTTCAGGATCAAAGGGTAGTAAATCACCTGGATTGCCCCTAGTCATGCACTATATGCAGCAAATCATGTCTTTCTCAAACAAGCACCAGGGGAGGGTTAAAACTACAGCTATAGTCAAATGATATCCAAATAAGCTGAAATTTTGTGAGCAACACCCTAATATCATGGAAATATAGCACAAGAAATTCCAAACAAAAATTCAAAGTCTAACTATGAAAAATACCTAAGAAAAGTTTAGAAAAATAAAGCAATAATAATTGAAAAATATAAAAAAAAACTTAGTAAATGGAGCAAAAGTTATTCTACCCCAAATGCATATATAATAATAGTCATTCTGATACCCGGAGCAAAAGTTATGGCCGTTTTAAGTTTTGCTAAAAACAAGTTCCCAAAATTTTTGTCTCTCATAAAAGCTGCCACACCTAGTGCTCCTGATATTTTTCACACAAAATATGGATCAAAAGAAACTACCACGCAAAAAATCAGCCACAAATAAAAACTCTAAATATCAAAACAAAAATCACCAATAAAATTGCAAAATCAGTCGCTAGTTCTCAATCGCTAATCACAGTTCACAGCAAAACACAAAACTGAAATAGTCGCTAAAAATAGTTGCTAAACAGGGGACACGACTGAAATGCAAAACAGAATGCTACACAAAACAAAACAACACACACTCACAACCTAAACAACAAAGCTACACACAAAACAACTAAATACTATTATGAACCTTTGGCCCACTGCTCCCCGGCAACGACGCCAAATTTGATCGAGGTCATACCCGAATCAAATAAACATTAAAAATGCAGTATCTAGGAAGTGATCCTAGGTCATCTCCCAACGAGAAATGGTCAACCAAACATTCATAACAGATAATAGTGAAACAGTAACGAATTGGGGGGGGGGGGGTTGTTTGTTTTTGTAAATTAAACAGCAAGCAAATTCGAATTAAAGAAATAACAGAATTAAAACATGTTGTTTCCCCTTGATTCACAAGCAAGTCTCTTATCCTAAGTTACGAGAATTTATCCCTAATCAATTCAACCACTTAATCCAACCCTAAATTAAATTTCTAAGCGAAAATTAACATAAGGATGTCATTATGTGATTAAGCAACACATACACCAATTAATCATGAATGAAACTGATCATTAAGCATGAACATAAATTAAGTGCAGAGACAATTAATCAAGCATTAAGCATGCATGGATTAATAGCAACAAATAGAGAGCAATTCGTGAAGAGGAAAAATTGATCAGAATTCAATAGTAATAACAAAACCTCAAAGAGAGTTGTGCTTGATCCTCAAGAGAAAACAACACTAGAGACTTAGCCTTCCATTAATCAGCAGAAAAAAAAAAATGAATTCCAAGCAGAAGCAGAAAACGAAATTGCAAATTGAACCAGAAAACAAAATTGCAGATTGAAGCAGAAAATAAAATTTTATTCTACATGAACAGTGCGCATGAACAGTAAAACTGGAATTGCAAAACCCTAGAATTATTCTCCTTTCCAAAAATAGTCCACCTTCTACTAAAACCCTGGTGCTGTTATATATGTCTTCAGCCCCAAAGTTTACAATTCTGCTTTAAGTCCAAGCCCAAAGACGAAATAAAGTAAAACTGGCCCAAATAAAATAAAATTGGATAAAATAAAATTGTCCGCTCTCTTCAAGTCCAAGCCGGTTCAGCCCAATTCCGGATCCAAGCCTAATTGCTTATAATTCTCCTGAAATTAAATTAAAAACACAAAATTAGTCAAGTAGGCCCAAATAATAAAACTGCATAGTTAATTTGACAATTAAGGCTAATAAGTCATTAAAATGGTGACAAAAAGGGTTAAGAAATAGGAGAAAATAATGACACATCAGCGACAGAAGAATCTGGCAGGGCATCAGCATCAAGGTCTCGCGCTAAGCGCGAGATCAGTGCGCTAAGCGGAGTAGGTTTCTTCGGCCAGGCTCAGCACACGACTGGCACTAAGCCCAAACCCACTTACTCGTGCTAAGCGCGAGGGTGGCGCTAAGTGCAACGTCGCGATTTCAGAGCCTATTTAAAGCCTGTCTTGTGTTGAATTAGGGTACACAGACTTTAGGCATATGATTGGCACAGATTCTAGAGCACACCATAATGCCTATTTCAGGAAAAGAGCTCTAGAGGTAGCAAGAAGAGCAGCTTTTGCAGAGATACCTAGGTTTTGTAAGCTTATTATTGTTAGTGTTTCTTCTATAATGGCTAGCTAAACACTCTAGTTGAGGATTTCTAATGAACAGCTGATGTAAATACCTAAAATCTAATTGATTATGTTTTCTGTGTTCAATGCTTAATGTTTGTATGCTTTTGGGCTACAACATAGAACACAAGAGCATGATTGATTAGAGAAATATATTTATATGCATCAACTTGTTTATTAGAAAGACCCAACATTTCTACCTACTGCTGTCACTTTTACTTACTTTTCATTTTATAGTTTTTAGCATAAAAGTTAGTTTAAATTTTGTTTGAAATTATCAATCATACATGTTCTCTCAATAATGCTTCATTTCTAAACTTAAGTCAGGCTAACATTAGTTCCCTGTGTTCGATACTTGGATTCATCCATTTTAATTTTTAAATACTTGATGATTTGGTGCGCTTTCCGACAAACCAGATTTCCCTTGAATATATTTGAACGAAGAAAAGGTGGAACAAAAAGCAACCGCAGGGAAAATCCAACAAAGTATTTATGGCGCTGTTGCCGAGGAACTGAGCTATTAGTAGAGTTTAGTTTATTTGTGCAATATTGCTTTATTTTTGCTTTCTTTGATTTATTGATTCTTTTGACTAACATAGTAGTTATAGCACATTCATTGTTCTTTTGAATCGGATAATTGCTATTCTGTTTTCTTGTATGCAAAGAAGATCTACTACAGGTGATTTGATCCCCATTGATTTGGAGATTAATGCCACTTGTAGAAGGCATAATCAAGAGAGAATTAGAAATTTTTTGCAGGATTTAGAAGCAGCAGCAATTCCAGAGGAAGAACCTCAATCTTCTGAGGCATCTTCTAGTTTTTCTATTACATGACATTCTCATTCAGATCATATCAAAGACCACATCATGGCTGAAGAGCCAAGAAGAGTCACCCTGGAAGATTATTCAAGTTCTAATGTGCCACAATTTTTCACCAGCATTGATGATGTGTCATTATTTTCTCCTATTTCTTAACTCTTTTTGTCACCATTTTAATTACTGATTAGCCTTAATTGTCAAATTAATTATGCAGTTTTATCATTTGGGCCTACTTGACTAATTTTTTGTTTTTAATTTAATTTCAGGAGAATTATAAGCAATTGGGCTTGAATCCAGAATTGGGCTTGGACATGAAGAGAGCAGACAATTTTATTTACCAAATCTTATCTTATCCAGATTTTAATTCATCTAGATTTTATTTCGTTTAAGATTTTATTTCATCCAATCTTATCTTATCTTGTCCAGATTTTATTTTATTTCGTTTATGGGCTTGGACTTAAAAGAGATTTGTAAGCTTTGGGGCTAAGGACCTATATAACAGCACCAGGGTTTCAGTTTAGTAGGAGTTTTTCGAGAGGAGAATAATTTTAGGGTTTTGCAATTCCAGTTTTTACTGTTCTCGCACATTGTTCACGTAGCAATAAAATTCGTTTTCTGCAATTTCGTTTTCGGCTTCAATCTGCAATTTTGTTTTCTGCTGATTAATGGAAGGCTAGGTCTCCAACATTGTTTTCTATTGAGGATCAAGCACAACTCTCTTTGAGGTTTCTATTGAGGATCAAGCACAACTGATCAGAATTCAATAGTAATAACAAAACCTCAAAGAGAGCTGTGCTTGATCCTCAAGAGAAAACAACGCTGGAGACCTAGCCTTCCATTAATCAGTAGATAATGAAATTGTAGATTAAAGTAGAAATGAAATTGCAGAAAACAAATTTTATTTTACGTGAACAGTGTGCATGAATAGTAAAAACTGGAATTCTAAAACCCTAGAATTATTCTCCTCTCCCCAAAAAAATCGCAAAAGTAAAACCTTGGTGCTGTTATATAGGTTCTAAGCCCCAAAGCTTACAAATTTGTTTTATGTCCAAGCTCATAAACGAAATAAAATAAAATATGGACAAGATAAGATAAGATTGGACAAAATAAAATATGGATAAGATAAGATTTGATAAAATAAAATTGTCTGCTCTCTTCAAGTACAAGCCCAATTGCTTATAATTCTCCTGAAATTAAATTAAAAACACAAAATTAGTCAAGTAGGCCCAAATGATAAAACTGCATAATTAATTTGACAATTAAGGCTAATCAATAATTAAAATGATGACAAAAAGGGTTAAGAAATAGGAGAAAATAATGACACATCAGTATACCACCAACTACTTGCCCTTCAGTGGCATATCCGAGGCAAGGCTCGAAGTCAGCTAGATTGTGGTGGGGAATTTCATGCACCTCCCCCATGGTTTGAGAGACATCTGCATGATCAGATTGAGGTTGTTGGCTCTCAATGAGTATGGGAGTGGAGTTATTAACATTCTCACTGGGAGTGTACGCCACATTGGGTGGTGTATATTTGGGAGGCAAGCCATATGGCGGGAAGGCGTGCTTGTTTTGAATTTGCACATAATGGGGGCCGCTCGTACTTCCCGAATCTTTGCCTACCATATCTGAGGTTGGATGATTCACTTGGTTAAGGCTAGATGGGGGCATCAGGTTCACCTTAGCAATAGCGCTGGTAGCGGCAACTGCAACCGCATTGGCTTCCATTATCTTTTTCATGCTCATCATGGCCTCCATCATTGTGGCCATATGCTCTTTCATGGCCTCCATGTTGGCCTTCATCTGCTCTTGCACCTCCTCTACTTCACCCATTACTCTAGCTCTAGCACGGGTTCGTTAAGGGCGCTGTAAAGCGTGCTCTTTTCTTTTTGATAACAATGATTAAGTTCATTTTTTTCAAGGAAAGAATGCAATGAGCAATGTGTAAATCATGAAGATTTTGATGATATCAAGAAGAATTTGCTTGAGAAAGAGGGAGATGTAAATCATGCAAGCTTTGATGGTGTCGAGAAGAAATCAAATTTTATCATCATCAAAAAGGGGGAGAATGTGAATGTATGTATACATGATTTTGATGATGTCAAAGAAGAATCTAACAAGGCTGCTTCAAATGATGAGCATTTGCTTCAAGAATAATTCAAGATTGCTTCAACACACAAAGCCTTGTTTCAAGATTCACTAAAGACCAAGCCTTGCCTTAAAACAAAGTGCTTTCAAGACATGCAAGGCTCTGGTAATTGATTACCAGGAAGTGTAATCGATTACCAGAAGACAGGGTTGAGAAATAGCTGTTGAAAAAGGTTTTGAATTTGAATTTTCAACATGTAATCGATTACCATATGTCTGTAATCGATTACCAGCAACGAAACTTTGGAAATTCAAATTCAAAAGTCATAACCCTTCAAATTATAACTGTGTAATCGATTACACAAACATTGTAATCGATTACCAGTGGAAAGTTTTCAGAAAATCTGCCAACAGTCACATCTTTTCATTAGATTTATGAATGGTCATCAAAGGCCTATAAATAGGTGACTTGGGAACGAATTTTAGGCAGAGAGTTTTGCTTGGCAAAAATGTCTTATCCTCTCAAAAGACAATGAGAGAGATTCCAAAGGAACTTCATTGTCAAATGCTCTCTCAAGAAATCCTTGATCAAACACTTGCAAAATCTATAAGGATTCTTACATGATCTTCATTGTAATATTCTTCTCTTGAAGAGAGAACTCTTCTTCCATTGTTCTTATTCAATGAGATTGGTTAAGATACTGTGAGTCTCTTGTTGTAAAGGATTCCTGAACACAAGGGATGGGTTGTCCCTGTGTGGTTCAGACTTTGTAATGGATTTTACAAAGATAGTGGAAATCTCAAGTGGGTTGCTTGAGTACTGGACGTAGGCACGGGTTGTGGCCGAACCAGTATAAAACTGTGTTTACATTCTCTCTTCCCTTATCTCATTTATGTTATTGCAATCAATTTTGCCTTGCATGTTTATAGAACATTATTAAATTGATTGTTGTTGCTTCTTCTGCATTCTAAGCCTATCCCTCTTAAGATTATTGAGGCCACAAGGTCCAACACAATGCAACCAATGAAAAACATGGATGTATGCAAATGATACACTGTTGAAGTATTGCGAATTTTTACGTAGGACATGGGGTTGAATCAATTTAGATTTTCAACATGGTCCATGACATCTTGGTCAAAGTGAAACTAGAAGTAATAGGAACATCAACAGACCTAAATGTGTTAGGCAGTAAACAAAGTAGCGATGTTACTCGATTCATCTTTTGCCCCAATTTGCAAGTTGGTTACTTCCATACTTGACCTTGACTTGATGAACCTTTTCTAGAAAGCATGAGCTTGGTTCAACCCTATAATCCAAGGAATGGCAATTTTGATCGCCAATACTCCGACAACATTTCATAGAGATGAAAGACTTGGGAATAAGTATGCTATGCATGGAAAATGTAATTATGAGATTGAGATGCCCGAAGAAACATCATTTCCTAGTTAACCATGCATTAGGTACCACGTTCAATCATTTTGTTTTTAAGTGAAATGGGTTTATGATCCCAACATGGTTGGCTCATGGTACCAAACATATGCAACTAGGAATGCAGCATGAATTTTCATGCTTCCTTTTTTGTTTTTGTTTTGCAGAGGAAAATGCAAGGATCATGCATGAGTAAACATGAAAACAAATGGTATGCAAAAAACCTATTAGATGCAGATGCATGGTGATGAAATGACTTATGCAAAATGAAATGCATGAAATGATAAGTGACAAATGCAGGAACGATATCTCCATTACGATGCCACGAAGATATGCTTATGCGATGCATGATATGAATGCATTTATGGACACGAGAGCCTAAAAAATCATCTTTTCTTACTTGAACATTTGGGGGCACAGTGCCCCATGTATGCAGTTAAGAAGGTGATATGGACATTCCGGCTTCCTGTGACAAAAGATGAGACCAACATACGACACATGCGTGACGACATGATGTAGATGCGCAATAGTGCAACAGGGGGATGTACACAGCATGACAATATCCTCAAATAATCACATAGTAATGGCGCACATGACACTTAGGTTATATGCATGGCAGTGCTTAAAAAGGCACGCAGCGTGTTCGCTTCATGCCCCTATTTTAGGGACCTAAACGGGAAGTGTCATACCCTAATTTTGTCCGGGGACCATCTGTTGTTGGGATGCGACCCTCTTTTGACCACTTCGAAGTACTTGGCACCCATTGTTAGGCAATTCGTGAAGTTCCGAGACATGCCGGAAATCAAAAGGAAGCATTGTTACGCAATCCGTGAAATTCCGTAACATGTCGAAAATCAAAAGGAAGTCTTGTTACACAATCCGTGAGTTTCCGTAACATTCCGAAAGCTAAAAAAGGAGTAATTACATGGCCCGTAAGGTTCCGCAACCTTACGGAAAGAAAACAAGTGTCGTTACGAAAAAAGAATCACCAAAAAGAGGCAAGGGGTGTACTTAGTAAAAATGGGGGTGCAAATAGCAACCAGGCCCAGTTGGGCCTTACAGGATGTTCCTCTACAAGGCGGTTGCTTCTGGAGGAAGCAACCTAGCTCGCCTGGGCGAGCTGGGTGGCAAGCTCTTCCCCTATTTTCCTATAAATAGGGGGAGGTGTGAAGCAAAAAAATGTTCAACCCTCCTGGTATCTGAGATTCACTTAAAATTAGTGAGAAAAATTGTTTCCGTGAAGAAAATCCAAGCCGAGGCGCTTTCGTAACATTTCCGTAACGTTTCCGTGGGTGACAATTCCCCAGGCTCCCGTATTCATAAATCGCATCTGTGTTTTATGCATTTCTTCATGCATTCATCCATTCCACCCATGATAGATGTCGGAGTAAATGCATTCATCCATTCCACCCATGATAGATGTCGGAGTAAATGCATTCATCCATTCCACCCATGATAGATGTCGGAGTTTTAATTTGCACCGATTTTTTGTTCACTTTAGTAAAACATGGGATCAAGTCAAATGCCTTCACTTAAAAGGAGGTTCTGTCAGGTCAAGGTCAAGAGCCTAGGGACCACCAGTCTAAAAGAGTTAGGGCAGTTAATGGGTCATCTCCAGCGGCAAGCTTTTCGCAAAGCTTACAGTAAAATTTGGGACTTAGCCATAATAGAAGTCTCCACAAAGGCCATTGCCTCCCTTGCCCAGTATTATGATCAGTCATTGAGGTGCTTCACCTTTGGGGACTTCCAGCTATCACCTATGGTAGAATAATTTGAAGAGATCCTAGGATGCCCTCTAGGGGGAAGGAAACCATACCTCTTCTCAGGGTTCTATCCCTCATTAGCTAGAATTTCCAAGATAGTCCAAATCTCGGCGCAGGAATTAGACCACAGGAAGTAAGTTGAAAATGGGGTGGTTGGAATACCGAGAAAATATTAGGAGGCAAAAGCAAGAATCTTGGCAGGTAAAGGCGAATGGGCCCCGTTCATAGATATTCTCGCACTGTTGATCTTCGGAGGAGTCCTCTTTCCGAATGTGGATGGGTTGGTGGACCTAGCAGCGATCGACGCTTTTCTTGCCTATCATAACCACAAGGAAAGCCCGGTTGTCGCCATGCTAGCCGACTTATATGACACCTTCGACCGAAGATGTGAAAAGAGCAATACAAGGATTGTTTGCTGTAGTCCAGCTCTTTATGTATGGTTAGTTTCACACCTTTTTCGCCAAGAGGTGAGGCATGCTTGCCCGCTAGAAAGCCACTGTTCATGCACAGAGAAAGGAGAGGCAAATTGGGACCAACTCTTAGCAAGTAAAGAAGGAGCATCTGTCAACTGGTTCCCTCGATGGAAGGAAGGATGAACCGGAGTTCTTATTTCATGCGGAGGATTTCCAAATGTTCCCTTGATGGGGACGAGGGGTTGCATCAGCTACAATCCCATTCTTGCTATAAGACAACTTGGCTACCCTATGAGAGGGGCACCACTAGAGGATGAGCTCGCGCCTGTCATTTCACAAGGCTTCAATAAGACCAACGTGGAGACACTTCAGAAGGTCCGCAAGGCATGGGAGGTGTTGCAAAAGAAGGACAAGGAACTCACGGGCAGTAACAATGGCCCCATCGGTGGCTATCGTAAGTGGTTAAAAGCCCACGTGCAAGGTTTGGATTGGCTTCCAAGTTTGAGAACCGCTAAAAGAGAGGAAGTTGAGGCACCGAAGGAAGACGAAGAAGTGCAGGCCCTTAGGGAGGAACTCGAGCAAGCCCAAACAGTTAAAGAAAGGTTCAAATCAGCAGCTCTGAAAATCCGAAAAGAGAATACCAAAATGAGAGATGTAAATGTGGCTACCACCAAAGCCTTGGAACGAGAAACCAAGAGGGCTTGTATGGAAGAACACGGCCGGAACAAGTTCCGAGGGGCTCTGTGGGGTAGCAACAGCGAGCTTAAACTCCGAAGAGAGGAAATGGACCATTCACGAGTAGACAGTTTGATCTTGAAAGATGAATCGAAGGCTTGCTCGAGGTCCAAAAGAAGTTTGTCTCAACGGTAATGCGGGACAAAGACCAACATGTTAGCTATTATCACCAAGTACCAAGAAGAACTAAATCTAGCCGCGGCCCACGAGCATAGAGTGGCGGACGAGTATGCCCAAGTGTACGCGGAAAAGGAGGCTAGAGGAAAGGTGATTGACTCGCTACATCAAGAGGCAACAATGTGGATGGACCGATTTGCCCTTACCTTGAACGGGAGTCAAGAGCTTCCCCGATTGCTAGCCAAGGCCAAAGCAATGGCGGACACCTACTCCACCCCCGAGGAGATCCACAGACTTCTCGGCTATTGTCAGCATATGATAGTTCTAATGGCCCATATAATTAGAAACCGCTAGGGAACTTGTATTGTCACTCAGATCTTGACTAGTTATAACTTTTTGAATAAAATGATTTTATCCCATGTTTTTACTCCAAAAGTCAGTGCGAATCAAATCACTCATGCATTTTATCTCTAACATGCATTCATTATTTTACCTACTCCTCACGTTTGGTTTTTTTAGGAAAAAACACCATAACTAAACGCGCCCCAAGGCATCCCTATCGCACCAGATCCAAATCTAGAACGATGGGTGATCAAGAGGAGACACAGGAACATATGAAAGCTGACATGTCGGCTCTGAAAGAACAAATGGCTTCCATGATGGAGGCCATGTTAGGAATAAGGCAACTCATGGAGAAAAACGTGGCCACCGCTGCCGCTGTTAGTTCGGCTGCCAAAGCAGACCCAACTCTCCTAGCTACTACGCACCATCCTCCCCCAAATGCGGTAGGACAAGGAAGGAGCACACTGGGGCACAACAGCATCCCCCATTTGGGATACAACCGGGTGGCTTTCCCTTATGGATTGCCACCTAATTACACGCTGCCAGTCATGCAAGATGATGCGGGTCATGTCTCTTCCCCCATCCTTGAAGGGGAGCCTCCTCGATAACCCGACGAGGTCCACAAAGATCATCAAGAGTATGCCCAAGGGGATATCGAGTTCTACCCCCCGATCCCCGTCGAGGGACCGGCACCCAACGCTCTGCCTCAGCCTAACCTCACAGCACAGCCAATATTTGTCCACAGAAGGACCACCCCCAGCGACCGAGGAAATAAGGAAACTCGATCTCCTCGAGGAGAGATTGAGAGTTGTTGAAGGCTTTGGTGACAATCCGTTCGTGAACATGACGGATCTTTGCTTGGTACTAGATGTCATCATCCCCCCAAAATTCAAAGTGCCCGATTTTGACAAGTATAAAGGTACGACTTGTCCTAAAAACCATCTCAAGATGTATTGTAGCAAAATGGGGGCGCACTCTAGGGATGAAAAGTTATTAATACATTTTTTCCAAGATAGCTTCGCTGGAGCTGCGGTTGTTTGGTACACTAATCTGGAAGCTTCCCGCATCCGTACTTGGAAGGACCTGATTACTGCCTTCCTAAGGCAACATCAGTATAATTCCGATATGGTTTCCGATCATACTCAACTACATAATATGTTTAAGAAGGAAGGTGAGACCTTTAAAGAATACGCGCAGCGATGGAGAGATCCAGCGGCACAAGTGGCCCCTCCCATGGTCGAAAGGGAGATGATAACCATGATGGTAGACACCTTGCCAGTGTTTTACTATGAGAAGTTATTAGGCTGCATGCCTTCCAGCTTCGCGGACTTGGTATTCACCGGGGAAAGAATTGAAGTAGGGTTGAAAAGAGGGAAGTTCGATTATGTTTCCTCCACAAGTACCCATGCTAAAAGAGTCGGAGCAACTGGGGCAAAAAGGAAGGAGGGAGATACTCATGCCTTCACTTCGGCGCCCGCATGGGTCAAGCCCCCGCAGACCTCTCATGGTACACATCAATATGCGCAACATCATCCGAGCTTTTCAGCTCACGCCGGGAACTCCTCCAATTTAGCACCCGTGCATCCTAAGGCACCCATCCAGAGGGAGGCCCCCCAAGTTTTGGCTCCAACCACGACTCGTCCGGCCGGCAATTCCAACGCAATGAGGAACTTTCCCCCGAAGCCAATTCCAGAATTCACCCCACTCCCAATGACGTACGAAGACCTCTTGCCATCCCTTATCGCCAACCAAATGGCCGTAATAACTCCCGGGAAGATCTACCAACCCCCTTTCCCAAAGTGGTATGATCCTAATGCAACTTGTACGTACCATGGGAATACCCCGGGGCATTCCATCGAAAAATGCTTGGCCCTTAAATACAAGGTCCAACATTTGATAGATGCTTGATGGCTGACATTTCAAGAGGATCGGCCCAACGTGAAAACCAACCCGCTCGCCAATCATGGAGGGGGAGCAGTTAATGCCATTGAGTCAGATAGGCCGCGCAGGTCTAAACCTTTAAAGGACGTGGCGACCCCTAGGAGGTTTATCTTTGAGGCCCTACAAAAGGGAGGTGTGATTCCCCACGGTGGGCATAAAGAAGATTCTTGTTTGTTGCATCCCGGCGAGCTACATAACATGGAAACATGTTTGGCAGTAGAGGAATTGTTGCAGCGAATGATAGATCAAGGCCGATTGGAAGTCGGTGATGAGGGGAGGGAAGAACAACATATATGTATGCAGTCCATGGATGCGAGAAGTTTTGGAAAGCCTAAACCTTTGGTGATATATTTCACCAAGGACGCAGCTCCAGAAAAACCCCAATACCCACCGGCAACTAAACCTGTTCCTTTCCCATACCAAAACAGCCACGCAGTCCCGTGAAGGTATACACCTCCGAGTGAAAGGGAAGAAGAAGCCACCGATGTCAGCTCATTGTCGGCCAAGGTAACCAATATCACGGGGCTGAGCGGTGTGACCCCCTGCGGTCGCGTGTTTGCACCTTCCGACCTGCCAACACAACCTACAAACATTAAGGGAAAGGCCAAGATGGTGGAGGAGCAAAATGACAAGACGACCCTCACTCAGAACGAGGATTTTCCGGTAAAGGGTCTTCCGGAGAAAAGGGATGGCTGCGGCAAGAAGGAAGTGTCGCTAGAGGAAGCAAGCGAGTTTCTCCGCATTATTCAGCAGAGCGAGTTCAAGGTCATTGAATAGCTCAACAAAACCCCGGTCAGGGTCTCTCTTTTGGAATTACTCATGAGCTCTGAGCCTCATCGGGCTTTGCTAGTAAAGGTCTTGAACGAAGCTCATGTGGCTCAAGATATCTCTGTAGAGGGCTTTGGAGGACTCGTCAATAATATCACCGCCAACAATTATCTTGCCTTCGCCGAAGAAGAAATCCCTGCCGAGGGGAGAGGGCATAACAGGGCTTAGGCAAGGACAACAACGGCATAACCAGCCTGATAAGCGCTAAAGAAAACCACGGGAAGTTTGGGTTAGGCTATAAACCCACAGAAGCGGACATAAAGAAAGGCATTACAGGAAGGAAGAGCGGAGGTCAAGGCTCGCGACTGGGACAAGAAGTCAAAGGAGGCCCGCCCTGCCACATCAGTAGGAGCTTTATAAGCGCGGGTCTAGGACACGAAGGCCAAGTCGTTGCGATATGTGAAGATGATTCGCCAAGTGGGTCGGAGTTGGTACGACCATGCCCTCCTGGTTTCTGACTAGGAAATTGGTGAGTGGAGGAACGCCCGGACATTTATGCAACAAGCATAATATCCGACGACGAGTCCCTCGAAGGTACTAATACCTTGGACCCGACCATCGATTTCGAGCAAGAAACAAATCAAACGGAGGATAAAGAGGATGAGGATGTGGGACTTCCCCCGGAGTTGGAGAAGATAGTCGCCCATGAGGACCAAGAAATGGGGCCTCATCAAGAAGAGACAGAACTAATGAACATAGGAACCGGCAGTGGGAACAAGGAAGTAAAGATAGGCACGGGTATGACCGCACCCATCCGTGAAGAATTAACAGCCTTGCTAAGAGACTACCAAGACATCTTTGCTTGGTCGTACCAAGATATGCCTGGTTTAAGTTCTGAAATTGTACAGCACCGATTACTGGAGCGTTCCCCGGTAAAACAAAACCTGAGGAGGATGAAGCCCGAGACATCCTTGAAAATAAAAGAAGAGGTAAAGAAAAAATTTGACGCTGGGTTTTTGGCTGTCGCTCGGTACCCAGAATGGGTTGCCAACATCATACCAGTCCCAAAGAAGGATGGGAAGGTGCAAATGTGTGTGGATTATCGGGACCTGAATCGGGCCAGTCCCAAAGACAACTTTCTTTGCCGCATATCGATATCCTCGTGGATAATACGACCAATTTCGCTTTGTTTTCCTTCATGGATGGGTTCTCCGGTTACAATCAGATAAAAATGGCGCCGGAGGATATGGAAAAGACTACCTTCGTCACCCTATGGGGAATGTTCTGTTACAAGGTGATGTCCTTTGGACGCAAGAACGCCGGGGCAACTTATCAACGGGCTATGGTAGCTTTGTTCCACGATATGATGCACCAAGAGATCGAGGTCTACGTGGACGACATAATTGCCAAATCTAAGACCGAGGAGGAACACCTTGTCAACCTGCGGAAGTTGTTCGAAAGGCTTAAGAGGTATCAATTGAGGTTAAACCCCGCTAAGTGTACCTTTGGGGTCAAATTAGGGAAGTTGCTAGGTTTCATCGTAAGCCAGAAAGGGATAGAGGTGGACCCTGAAAAGGTGAAAGCCATCCTTGAGATGCCAGAACCCCGTACCGAGAGGCAGGTCTGAGGTTTCCTAGGACGTTTGAATTATATTTTCAGGTTCATATCACAGCTCACCACTATTTGTGAGCCATTGTTCAAACTCTTACGCAAAAACCAAACCGTCCGTTGGAACGAGGATTGTCAAGAGGCGTTTGGAAGGATCAAACAGTGTCTCATGAACCCTCCTGTGCTTATGCCACCGGTACCCGGAAGGCCTCTCATTTTGTATATGACGATTTTAGACGAGTCGATGGGATGTAAGCTGGGGCAACATGACGAGTCTAGGAAGAAAGAGCGCGCTGTCTACTACTTGAGTAAGAAGTGCAAAGCCTGTGAAATGAATTACTCCCTGCTCGAAAGAACGTGTTGTGCTTTAGTCTGGGCATCCCATCGTCTAAGACAATACATGCTGAGCCATACAACCTTGTTGATATCCAAAATGGACCCGGTTAAGTACATCTTTGAAAAGCCAGCTCTCACAGGACAGATCGCCTGGTGGCAGGTCTTGCTATCCGAGTTTGATATAGTTTACGTCACCCAAAAGGCGATAAAAGGGAGCGCCTTAGCGAATTATTTGGCTCAGCAGCCTCTTAACAACTATCAGCCCATGCATCCCGAATTCCCGGATGAGGACATCATGGCCTTGTTTGAGGAAAAACTAGACAAGGACCGGGACAAATGGACTGTATGGTTTGATGGAGCGTCAAACATTTTAGGCCATGGCATTGGAGCAGTATTGGTCTTTCCAAACAATCAATGTATACCTTTCATAGCCAGGCTGCGGTTTGACTGCACCAATAATATGGCTGAGTATGAAGCGTGTGCCTTGGCCGTCCAGGCGGCAATTGACTCTAATGTCAAACTGCTCAAAGTGTACGGGGACTCAGCACTGGTGATTCACCAGCTGAGAGGGGGATGGTAAACTAGAGACCACAAGTTGATACCCTACAAAGCCTATATCAAGGAGTTGGCTGATTCCTTTGACGAGATCTCCTTCCATCACGTTCCCCGGGAGGAAAATCAAATGGCGGATGCGCTTGCTACTTTGGCGTGCATGTTCCAGCTAACACCGCACGGGGATCTACCATACATTGAGTTCTGGTGTCGTGGCAAACCCGCACGTTGTTGTCAGGTGGAAGAGGAATGGGACGGTAAGCCTTGGTATTCCGATATCAAGCGATATGTTGAAAGCAAAGAGTACCCACCGGAGGCTTCCGACAATGATAAAAGGACGTTGAGGAGATTAGCGGCCGGTTGCTTCATGTGTGGGAGCATACAATATAAAAGAAACCATGACTTGACTCTCCTGCGATGTGTGGATGCCAAAGAGGCGAACCACATGATCGAGGAAGTCCACGAGGGCTCGTTTGGAATACACGCCAATGGCCATGCTATGGCTAGAAAGATCCTGAGAGCAGCTTATTACTGGCTCACCATGGAAAGTGATTGCTGCATCCAGGTAAGGAAATGCCATAAATGTCAAGCGTTCGCGGATAATGTCAATGCTCCGCCACATCCTCTGAATATCATGTCCGCCCCTTGGCCTTTTTCCATGTGGGGAATAGACGTCATCGGGACCATCGAGCCCAAGGCTTCGAACGGTCATCATTTCATTCTCTTGGTGATAGATTATTTCACCAAATGGGTCGAAGCGGTTTCTTGCACCAATGTCACGAGGAGTGTAGTGGTCAGGATTATAAAGAGGGAGCTGATTTGTCGGTACGGACTCCCTAGGAAGATCATTACTAACAATGGCACCAACTTGAATAACAAGATGATGCAGGTAATGTGTGCGGATTTCAAAATCTAACATCACAACTCCACGCCCTACCGTCCAAAGATGAATGGAGCCGTGGAAGCAGCCAACAATAATATTAAGAAAATTATTGAAGGTAAGTGCTTGACGGCCATGAGCCATGGGTGCCTGTATCAACAAAGAATGAAGAATGCGTTCGACAAGAAGGTACGCTTGCGCAAGTTCCATGAGGGGGACCTTGTGCTGAAAAAGATATCCCACGCTGTTAAAGATAATCGAGGGAAGTGGGCCCCGAACTACGAGGGGCCTTTTGTTGTGAAAAGGGCTTTTTCCGGAGGGGCCCTGGTGCTTACCAACATGGATGGCGAGGAGCTACCTTCACCCGTGAACTCTAATGTTGTCAAGCGATACTATGCTTAGAATCTAGGGCAATTAAGGATGTAGCTGCATGTTCTTTTATTTTTGTGTGTTCTTCTTGGTTTCCCCCAAGGATTCCTGTCTGCTGTAATTTTCTCGTCACGGTCTTCTAAAACCATGTGCAGTCTATGATAGCCTGAGCCCTTTCGCTCAATCCACGGGATGGCCCAAAGCGCTTAATTAAAACTGAACCTAACCGGCTCGTTGCATTTGAAAACATTCATACATACACATACACATGCATGTTTTGTGATAACAGGGGCAAAATCATCTTAGGCCATGGTCAGATGCCGGGACTAAGCTGAAGGAAGAAACCAATCAAGGTATGCCACCCACCAGGCACCCTCTAGACCCAGATAAGTCTAACAGGGCCCTGGGGTTTTCGGCATTGATCACGGGCATCTGCGGCCTGTGGTGCATTCCCCTGCGCCTGCCTAGGAGTGCAATACTTTTGAATGAAAGCCCGGCTGATCGGCGGTCGGATCACCTTACTAGGTGTGACGGGAACCCCGAATGACCGGCAGAGGCCCTTCAGGGTTTGCCATAAGGTTATGAAAAGCAAAACAACAATGGGTACCTCAAAGCCTTACACTAGGGCAATGAGGGGCATCGTGCATGAGCCTCAAGTGAACATAGGGGCAGATCAAAAGTTCTCACCCTTCGATGTTTTTAAAAAAGGGGGTACAAACCCTGAAATTTTAATGGATTGATTAAACGTCAAACAACTCTATTACCGTCACTCCAAAATGGTCAAGTGACTAAATCAAACAGAACATATACTCTGAGGGAGTTCCCGGAAAGATTTGCAAAAGATAGGACAAGGTTGCATGAATTATCACCTCTTTCAAAAGGACAGTCAATCTGTGTTTTCCAAAAAAATTAAATCAAAATCAAAAATCACAAAATAGGGAAAGAATGTTATGAACATTCCATTACATTGCATTGTTTCATATGAAGTCCGCATTTACCAAATTTCACAACAAAGGTTGCATGCATCTGCATCACTAAATATCATGTTAACTACATAGATTTCCTACATCTAATCTTTTGATTTTTGGATGACCGGCTCTCTCGATGAGTCAATCTCATGCTTTCTCATAAGGGAGGACCCTTGGGTGCACGCCCTCGCCTTCAAAGGACTGGACGCCCTCACCTTCAGAGGGCTACACACCCTCACCTTTAGAGGACTATACGTCCTCCTCTTGAGAGGACTACATGTCCTCACCATCATAGGGCTAAATGGCCTCACCTTCAGAGGACTGCACGTCCTCACCTTCAGAGGGTTTCACGCCCTCGCCTTCAAAGGGCGGCATGTCCTGAACTTCAGAGGGCTGCACGCTCTCGCCTTCAGAGGGCTGCACACCCTCGCCTTCAAAGGGTGACACGTCCTAAACTTTAGAGGGCTGCACGCCCTCGCCTTTTGAGGGCTACACGTCCTCACTTTCAGTGGGCTCCATATCCACCCCTTAAGAGGATTTAAGGTCCTCTGCCCTTAATGCTTAACCAAGACTTGGGATCCTGGTTAAAGGACCCGTAATTTCCCTTCAACCATTCTTTTTCCCGGGCCACCCCTTGATCTCAAAGGAGGGCCAACTGTGCGAGCACAACCAGAGGAAGGCTATCGCGCAGCTACTGTGCATACCGGGGCAAGGTTTCACTCGTGCCACTGCAAAGAGACGACTCTTACACAGATATAAATGACGTTTCTACTTAGCAACATTCTGCCCAGCGACCGTAATGCTGATCTCCCCCTGCGGAAGTATCAGTTGGTCTGTGCCGTCCCGACATAGGTAGGTATGCATTATTTCCAACTGATTTCTAATGCCATTTTCTATTTGCAGGGGTCGCACCCACAAGACACCCAGTGGACCCGGAGAAGTCCAACAGGGCCCTGGGGTTTCCAACTCTGGTTACGGGCCTCTATCAGTCCTACAGGGTGCCCGTTCCCCCAACAAGGTCACACCATCATGACATAGCTAAGTATGCACATCTCTCAATTGATTTATGATGTCATCTATTGTTTGCAGGGATCACGCCCGCAAGACACCCAGTGGACCTGGAGAAGTCCAACAGGGTCCTGGGGTTTCCAGCTCTGATTACGAGCCTCTGTCAGTTTTACGGAGTGCCTGTCACCCCCAACAAGTTCATTAGGCCCCGCATTAACCGGGCATTAACCAATGGAAAAACACGCATAGACGAATTTTGCACCCTTTATCATTCAGAAACAACAAGTTGGGTGGTAAACGCGCAGAGACAGATTCTGCGCCCTTTATCATTCAAGAGCAGCAATCTGAGTGGATAAACGCGCATAGACGAATTATGCATCCTTTATCATTCAAGAGCAGCGAGTCGAGTGGTAAACGCGCATAGATGAATTATGCGCCCTTTGCCATTCAGATTTCGCAAATTGGGTGATAAACGTGCATAGACGAATTCTGTGCCCTTTATCATTCAGGGACAACAAGTTGGGAGGTAAACGTGCATAGACGAATTCTGCGCCCTTTATCATTCAAGAGCAGCAAGCTGAGTGGATAAACGCGCAGAGAAAAATTTTGTGCCCTTTATCATTCAAGAGCAGTGAGTCGAGTGGTAAACGCGCATAGACGAATTCGGCGCCCTTTGCAATTCAGATTTCTCAAATTGGGTGATAAACGCGCATAGACGAATTTTGCGCCCTTTATCATTCAAGAACAACAAGTTGGGTGGTAAACGCGCATAGACGAATTCTGCGCCCTTTATCATTCATGAGCAGCAAGCTGAGTGGATAAACACGCATAGACGAATTTTTTTCCCTTTATCATTCAGGAACAACAAGTTGGGTGGTAAATGTGCAGAGACAGATTTTGCGCCCTTTATCATTCAAGAGCAGCAATCTGAGTGGAAAAACGCGCATAGATGAATTCTGCATCCTTTATCATTCAGGAGCAGCGAGTCAAGTGGTAAACGCGCATAGACGAATTATGCGCCCTTTGCCATTCAGATTTTGCAAATTGGGTGATAAACGCGCATAGACGAATTCTGCGCCCTTTATCTTTCAGGAACAACAAGTTGGGTGGTAAACGCGCAGAGACAGATTCTGCGCCCTTTGTCATTCAGATTTCGCAAGTCGAGTGATAAACGCGCAAGGACAAATTTTGCGCCTTTGTCATTCGGGGAAAGTAAGTCGAGAGGTGGGCGAAGACAAATTATGGTCATTCCGTGCACCTTTTCGCCATCCAGAGGCGATCGTGTCCGGTGGCAGACAGAGACAAATTATGGTCATTTTGTGTCTCGCCGCCCAGGCTCGATCGTATCCAACAAAACGCAGAGACAAATTATGGTCATTCTGCGTCTTGTATCAACCAAGAGGAAAAAATTTGACAGTATCATGATGATGTGTCGGTACTGATCATTTTCAAATTTTTGCAGGTTCTACTGGCAGGGAGGTTCACTGGCCGAATGGTGTTTCGCTCGAACGAAATTAGTGTCTTATCTTTACTTCCCTTTTATCTCCAATAAAAGACAAGAGGGGCAACTGTCATACCCTAATTTCGTCTGGGGACCATCCGTTGTTGGGATGCAACCCTCGTTTGACCACTTCGAGGTACTTGGCACCCATCGTTAGGCAATTCGTGAAGTTCTGAGACATGCCAAAAATCAAAAGGAAGCATTGTTACGCAATCCATGAAATTCCGTAACATGGCGGAAATCGAAAGGAAGTACTGTTACGCAATCCGTGAGTTTCCGTAACATTCCGAAAGCTAAAAAAGGAGTAATTACATGGCCCGTAAGGTTCCATAACCTTACAGAAATAAAACAAGTGTCGTTACGAAATTCGTAAAGTTTCGTAACGTTACGAAAAAAGAATCACCAAAAAAAGGCAAGAGGGGTGTACTTAGTAATAATGGGGGTGCAAATAACAACCAGGCCCACTTGGGCCTTCCAGGATGTTCCTCCAGAAGGCGGTTGCTTCTGGAGGAAGCAACCTAGCTCGCCTGGGTGAGCTGGGTGGCAAGCTCCTCCCCTATTTTCCAAGCCGAGGCGCTTCCGTAACGTTTCCGTGTGTGATTTTGCGAAGATTTTCAACCGTTCTTCGACGTTCTTCATCGTTCTTCGGTCTTCAACCGGTAAGTTCCCGAAATCGAACTTTTCAATTCATTCTATGTACCCTTAGTGGTCCTCATTTGTTTCACATGCTTTTATTTTCATTTCATTTACTTTCCGTACCCCCTTTTGACGTGCTTTAGTCATTTACTTAAGTCATTTTCTCCCCTAATCAAAAAATAAAATAAATTTCCACCGATCATTCGAATTGTAACATCCGTTAAGTTCTGTTAAAATGAAATCCAACCGTTCGGTCATGCCGTAACAACGTTGGAAACCAAAAAGATGTAAAATAATAATATAATAATCAAAAATATTTTTTAGTAAAATAAATCAAAAAAATAAATCGGACGTTTTTCTTTGGGATTTCTCTTTCTTAAATCGAATTGACTAATAACCAAAGTGAAGCTAAGGCTAAAATCAATTCATAAACCAAACTTTTGTCATCGCCTAAAAAAGCCATTTTCAAAGGTCCAACGCCTTGAAATGGTCTTTTCCGCTTTTATTGGTTAAGTGTAGATTTCTAAAAAGCCTAAAATCAATATGTAACTTTGTTACCTCTTTCAAAAAGAAAGAAATCATTAATGGTCCAATGCCTTAATGTTTTCTCACTTTTCAAAAGAATCGAAAGATTGTCTAATGGTCCCACGCCTTAAATGACCTTTCATTAAATAAAACATATCTTGCAAAAAAGGATAAAAAAATAACCAAAATGCTTTCTTCACAAAAGAACTACGTAGGTCTGATTTTCTCATCGCAATTGAGGAATACGTAGGAGCAAAGGGAAACACCCTTGTCGACCACAAAAAGATAAAAATATAAAAAGGCATAAAAAGACATAAGAACATAAAAAGGGGAAAATAACATAAATTGAAGTCATATTTTCACATTTGATTAAAGGTTGTCGTCCCTTGTGATGGACGTGTGGGGTGCTAATACCTTCCCCGTGCATAAATACAACTCCCAAACCTTTCACTTAGAGTTTGTAGATCACATCTTTTCCGGTTTTTCTGACGTTTTCCTCAAATAAACGTTGGTGGCGACTCCGCGCGTATTCCTTTCTTGGAACACGCACCCGCGAGTCACGCGTCGCCCTCCCGCCGAACGGTAGGTTGCGAAAGGAGGAACTAAAGGCTTTTAGTGATAATTCCCGAGGTGGTCATATCTCTCTTGATGGTTTCTAGAGGTATCATCCCCTTCGAAAAAACATATTGCGGCAGTAGGGACTACTAGCAACAATATGTTATCCAAGAGAAAAACTTTTGATGAGGGTTCACTGTTATCAAGCAAGTCGGAGACCCAACATGACCACAGATTCACCTCCACTCCTTATGTTCCCATGGACCCGGGTATAGGGCCCCTTTTCAACTCACCGTGTGTGCAAAAAGGTGTTTGTGTTGTGTGCATGAAATGAATACATATCTATCTCATGCATACATTTCAAAAAACACACTAAAAGCATCAAAGAGTTATATACAAGAACGTAAGAGAAATAAAAGGAAACCGACAAAAGAGGAAGTCATGATATTGCACGAGATTAGAAGGCCTAACTTTCTGAAAATAGTCCCCAGCGGAGTCACCAACTATCGCAACCTGCCCTTCGGTGGGAGGGCGACGCGGGGCTCATGGGTGCGTCTTCCAAGAAAGGAAAATGCACGGAGTTGCCACCAATGTTTATTCGAGGAAAACGTCGGAGAAACCGGAAAGGTGTGGTCTACAAACTTTAATTGTGAAAGGTTTGGGAGTTGTTTTTACACATGGGGAAGGTATTAGCACCCCAAGCGTCCGTCACAAAGGATGACAACTTTTAATCAAATGTGCAATATCATGTCTTCAATTTGTTTTATTTTCCCTTTTTTATGTTTTTATGTTTTTTATGGGTCTTTTGTATTTTTTATCTTTTTGTGATCGACAAGGGTGTTTCCCTCACTCCTGCGTATCCTCAATTACGATGAGGAAATCAGACCTATGTAGTTCTTTTAGAACTAAAAGTTGGTTAACCGAACAAAGGTCATTTAAGGCGTTGGACCATTAAACGATATTTTGATTTTGAAAGGTGAGAAATGTTAAGGCGTTGGATCATTAACGATCTCTTGTTTTTGAAAGGAGAGAAACGTTAAGGTGCTGGACCATTAACGATCTCTTGGGGTGGTTGACAAAAGTGGGGCTTTTGCTCCTACATATCTTCAATTGCGATGAGGAACTCAGACCTACGTAGTTCTTGCAAAAGCAGTAAAGTTATGTGTTGATTTTATGCTTTTGAACAGTCCATGTTAACTGATAAAAGCAAAGAGGACCGTTTAAGGCGTTGGACTTTAAAACAGTTTCAAGTGATTTTTACGGACAAAGCTTGATTTGTGAGTTGATTTTAGCCTTGGTTTCACTTTGGTTATTCGTCAATTAATTCAAGGAAACTTTCAAAGAAAAAACGTCCAATTGATTTTTTCTTGATTTTTTTATTATTATTTTTTTAAAGATATTTTTTATTATTTTATTGTTATTTTGCTTTTTTTTTTAACCGAGATTACAGCGTGAACGATCGGTTAGATTTTGCTTTAACAGTGATTAAACGACATTACAACACAAATGATCGGTTGAAATTCATTTTATCATTTATTAGGCGAGATAACGGCTTAAATAAACGGTTAAAGCATGTTAAAAGCGAAAGAAAAGAAAATCGAAAGTGAACGAGATGAAGATGAAAGCAAACAAAACAAGAAATGAATTGAAAGTCTCGGATTCAAACACTTACTGTTTGAAGAACGAAGAACGGAGGAAAATCTTCACAGATTTGCTCATGGAAACGTTTCAGAAGCATTACAGAAGCACTTCGACTCAATTTTTCTTCACGGAAATGTGTTTTTTACCCAAAATAGCCGAAATGCATAACGTAGGGGTCATGAACATTTTTGAAACAGCCCCCCTCCCCTATTTATAGGGAAAATGGGAGGTGCTTGCCGCCCGGAGGCTTCTTGAGGAAGATTTCTAAGCACACCTCGATTACTAAGTTCACCCTCCTTTTCATACTTTACGGAAAAGTTATGGAAGTCTTACGGAAGTGTTTTAGATTTGATTTTCATCTTTTTTTCTCTTCCCTTTCACCAATATTAAGTGAAATATGCTTACCCAAGGTTTTCGGAAATTTTACGAAAGCAACGAAAGTCCTGGAAACCATTTTTCAACAAAACGTGGAGGAGCTTGCCACCCAATTGCTTCCTCCTTAAGCAACCCAACTTCCAAAATGTCTTGGAAGGGCCTATATTCGAATTTCTATTTACACCCCTATCTTGATAAGTTCACACCCCCCCCCCCCCGTTTTTGTGTTTTTGCCTGTTTTCTTTCTGAAATCTCACGAAACTTTACAGATTCCACCGTGATGAGTGTTAAGCCTTTCGAAGCAATCAACAATGGTCCTCGGATGAAATTAAAGTGTAGCAGTTTATTTACACACACCCCACTTTGCTAAATACACTCTCATTTTCGTGTTTTTGACCGGTTTCTTCTCGAAACATCTCGGAACTATACGAATTCTACAACGATGGGTGTTAAACATTTTGAGGTGGTCAAGCGAAGGTCGCATGCCAAAAAATAATGATCCCTGGACGAAATTAGGGTTTGACAATCATTAAGCAATTTTACAGCTAATAGACAGAAAAATCCCAAGGAGGAGTGTAAAGTTGTGATGACTAGAAGCAGAAGGGCAATCCATGTGGATGAGAGGAAAATAAACAACAGCTGGTTCCTAAGCCAACACTTGAACTCGTTTATGATTTTGTAGAACTTAAAGAGATTAATGAGGAGGCTAAAGATGATAAGGAAGAAGAGACACCAATAAAAGAGAAAGAAAAAGAAAGAAGAAAAGAAGAAGAAAAAGAAAAAGAAAAAAAGTTGAAAAATGAAAAAACAAAAAGAGAAAGTTGTTGATGATGAGATGAGGAGAGGCAAGAGTGAGGCAAACACTAAAAAGAAGAAGGATACTACTCCAAATGAAGGCAAGGAAGTACCTTATCCTTTGGTACCTTCTCGGAAAGAGAAAGAAAGAGATTTGGCTAGATTTATTGATATCTTCAAGAAACTCGAAATTACTTTACCCTTTGGAGAAGCACTTCAACAAATGCCCCTCTATGCCAAATTTTTAAAAGATATGCTGACAAAGAAGAACTGGTACATCCATAGTGACAGAATTGTGGTGGAAGACAATTGTAGTGTTGTGATTCAACGCATTCTTTCACCTAAGCACAAAGATCTGGGAGTTGTCACGATACTGTGTTCCATTGGTGAGGTTGCTGTAGGAAAAGCTCTCATAGACTTGGGAGCTAGTATTGACTTAATGCCTTTTTCCATGTGCCAGTGACTTGGAGAGATAGAGATAATGCCTACATGCATGACCCTCCAGTTAGCTGATCGCTCCATCACAAGACCATATGGAGTGATTGAAGATGTTTTGGTGAAGGTGAAGAACCTTATATTTCCAGCTGATTTTGTGGTGATAGACATAGAAGAGGATGTTGATATTCCTCTCATTTTTGGCCGCCCATTCATGTCTACTGCAAGCTGTGTAGTAGATATGGGAAAGAAGATGTTGCAAATGGGCATAGAAGATCAGAAAATCAGCTTTGATCTATTTCATGAAGATAAAGAACCACCTGACCGGAAGGTCTATTTTAAAGTTCATGTGATGGAGGAAAGAAGACCTGAGAAGAAGGTCCTTGAAGTGGGAACTTTATTGGATCCTGGATAACAGGATGATGCGTCAAGCTAGTGACGTTAAAGAAGCATTTACAGGGAGGCAACCTAGCTTTTCTTTCCCTTCTCTATCTTCATTTTTATTTCTTGCATGCAGTTAGGACATCTTGCTTGTGATTGTGATTTATTTCATCTTGTTTAGTAATGAACAAAAAGGGTTTTTAAATTATGTGTGAAGAGATAAGTAGAAAATAACTTAGACAAATTTTCAGATTGCTTATCCGCTAAGTGCCATCTCTTCACACGCTAAGCTGAGCTTGCTCGTTCTAAGCGCAAAGACCCCTGATTGATTGGCTGAATGGTTCAGCTAAGCGCACATCGCTGTGCTAAGCCCAAAATCTTCACTGTAAGTTGCACCTTAAGCAGTGGGCTTAGCGTGGATGATGCGCTAAGCACCACTTCCTCTTTGTGAAAATTTATTATAGCTACGCTAAGCGCGTCGTTCTGCGCTAAGCCCCAGATTCATTCTGTAAGTTGAGCTTTCACGCTGGGCTTAGCGGGAAAGGATGCGCTAAGCGCCAACATCGTTTGTTTTGAAATCATTGGAAGTGCGGTTAGCACAGGTAATGGTGCTAAGTATGAATCATTCACTATAAGTTGAAGCATGATGTTACGCTAAGCCTCGCATCTCAGGCTAAGCGCATATTGCAGAAAGATTTTTGGTGTTGCAAAAGCGCAAAGCGCAGCTTGCATGCTAAGCCCCAAATGCTTATGGGATTTTACAACTTCAAGTTGGGATTAGCACGAGGCTAGGCTAAGCGCTAGTGTTTTAAACTAAAACATCATGTTGGCACGCTAAGCGCAGCTGTACGCTAAGCGCGCCATACAAAATTCAGTTTTTAAAAAGCAAAGGCAGAGGCACTTGGGTTGCTACCTTTGCACCCAAACCTCTGCACCTTCTCATCTCTGAGCATTCTTTTGCTTTCTACTGTGTGTGTACTGCTTCTCTGCATCATTTTTGCTTCATCTCAAAGACAATCCAAGTAAGTTAGCATACTTCTATTTTTACTTTTCATGCTTCAAACCTTAGGATAGTTGATTTATGGTTTTCGTAGTTAGTTGTTGTTAGGTAAGTTACTGAGTTTTAGGATTAGGTATTTTAGGACTTTAGGTAGTTTAGAAGCCCATTAGGGGCAATGTGTCTGAAAGGGGTGAAAACCCTTGTGTGTATTTCTAGGAATTGTGATGAACGCGCTAAGCGTAGCAGAGCAACTGTTAAATTTTTTAGGATTTCTGATGATCGCGCTAAGCGGACCATGTCGTGCTAAGCGCGTTCATCTTAGTTGTTGAACCAAAACGATGCAGACGCTAAGCGCGCCTGTGCTCTAAGCGTCAATAGTATACTAAGATACTCAGAGTAGTTCAGGCGCTAAGCTCAGCTTGCTGAGTTAAGCGCCACTTAGGTTTTGTTTCTTTACCTTTGTAATAAGGCTATGTGCGCCTGTGCGCTAAGCCTAAGTGTCTTTCTCTAAGGCTGAGCTAAGCGCCAGCATGCTGCACTAAGCTCGAGTCCTCTACTCTTTCTAAAATTGTAGACTTAGGCTAAGCGCAACTGTGCGCTAAGCTTATTCTGCAGAAAAACATGTTTTCTGTGTCTTTGAGCTAAGCGCCAGCTTGCTGCGCTTAGCGCTTGAGTTAATTTCATAAGGCGTGCTAAGCTCAGCATGCTACACTAAGCGCCCAACTCTATTTTCAATTTAAATTTTTCTGTTTTCTTAAGAATAAACTTGTACTAATCTCTTGTGTTTTGTCTTATATTTTGCAGAAGGCATCTAGGAAAAGAAAGGCACCCTCTACACCTACCCAAGCCAGATTTGATAGATCCAGATTCACTTCCCATGTGGCTTGGGAGAGATGCACTGACATTGTGGTGCCTCGCAAGCTTTTACCAGAAAGAAAAGTGGTAGTCTACTATACAAAGTTTGATGAGTTCAAGGAGGAACTCGAGAGTCGCCATTAGGATGAGGAGTTAACTGACTTTGTGGACGACAATATTGATGTTGCCATTGTAAAAGAATTCTATGCAAACCTCTATAACCCCGAGGACAAATCACCTAAGCAGGTGAGGGTGAGAGGTCATCTGATTAAGTTTGATGAGGATACTTTTAACAGATTCTTGAAGACCCCTATTGTTGTCGAAGAGGGGAAACACTTTGTGCTTACTCTAGATTTGCACTGCTGAGGCCTGATCCTTAGGAATTAGCTGCTAAGCTCTGTATCCCAAGGAGGGGACTCGAGCTTAATGCTGATGGGCAGCCTTTAAAGATCTTGAGGAAGAACATGACCACGCTTGCTCAGACTTGGAGCATTTTTTCCTTTTCTAACTTTGTCCCCACTTCCCACACTTTTTGATGTCACCCAAGACAGAGCCAAACTCATTTATGGCATCATCATGAAGATGAATATGAATGTGGGGTACCTCTTCTCCCACCAGATCTCCCTCATAGCACAACATGACACATCCAGACTAGGATTCCCTGCCTTGATCACAACTTTATGTATAGCTAGGGGAGTTTAATCAGATTCGAGGTCCCTGGAGAGTCTGAGTGTTGCCATTAAATTGGCTTATATTAAGAAGAACTATTGGAATCTTGATGATCCAACAATAACTTTCAGAGGACCCAGGAAGGCCAGGGGTAAGAGATCTGAGGCCCCTTCCACTTCAGCATCAGAGGCACCAACACCTTCTTCTTCTACAGTACCTCTCTCTTCATCCACTCAGATTCTAGTTATTCCTCCTGCACCCACACAGATACCACTTCCAGCTCCTTTATCTGCAGGTCCATCAAATTTTACTTTTACACCACAAATGCTACACTCCATGCTCCAGAGCATTCACAGGGGGCAGTCCATCATCATGCAGAGCCTTTAGGGCTTGGGCTTGCCCTCCATTATGAGCATGGAGGAGTTTAATGCTCAGGTGGCCTGGCCAGGAGACCAGCCCTCTTCTTCTGGAGGGGGTGGGGCCTCTGCAGCCCAGGAGCCAGAGACCGAGGAGCCACCAGCACCAGCAGAGGAGCAAACTATTCCAGTTCAGACCCCACAACCATCTCCATCCTCTGCACCTGCTCCTGAGGAGACCCAAACATCGGCACTGGATTTGAATGAAGACCAGCCATAGGAGGAGCAGGACGTTTAAATTTTTGCATTATGAACACTTTAGTTTATCTTTAGTTATTTTATGATTTATGTCATTTAAATTTCAGTGTTTATGTTTCAGTAGTATAGTTGTTTGTTTGCTTGTACAAAAGGCTTGATTGAACAGTGAATTGGTTGAACTTTGTATGCAGTGGCTTGTTTGGTATGAAATGAGTGTTTGAAAATGATTTGATTGAGCAAATGTATGAATTGGGATGATTAGATGATTGTTTTGATCAAGTTTGCAGTCATTAGAAGAGAATGAGCATGTGATTGGAAGTTTATCTGAAAATGTTAGTTGGTTGTCAGATTGATTGTGAAGGAATGCATTAACTGTATCCTGGTGAGAGTGTCATCCTTAAATTTTGAGAGAAATGACTATCACTTAGTATTGATTTTTGCGTGAATCTCTGAAGTATGGACTGGATGCATGAATTTGAGGATGATGAAGGCCATGTTTGATTATGAATAGCCACTTAGCCAAAAAGCTGACCATATGTTTGAATGAATTATCTCTTGCACCTAGTTTGAGCTGAATGAATTTATTGATTGATTGAACTTGGAGCCTATTTAGTTGTATCTTCTACTACCTTATCTTAGGATATAGGAGAGCATCATCCACAGAAGTTGGGTTCAAAGCAAATTTGTCCCAAATTTGGGGGAGTTATTATCAAGGTACATTTGTCCCAAATTTGGGGGAGGCACTGGGTAAGAATTGAAATGGTCAAAGAAAATAGTATACACGCACTGTCTATGTATATAATGTTTTATGTGTTAAAAAAACTGTAAGTACAAATAAAATGAATAAGTGTGTATGCTGCAAAATAATGAAAGCTAAGTGCCTAAATAAAGGGCGAGTATGGGTTAAGAATGAATGAAAAAGGTGAAGGTTTATCTTTGGATGAATGCACTTCGAGAACCTAAGCTTTTGAATCCTAGAAAAACCATGATTTGTTGGCAGCCTAACCCCATTACAAGCCTAGAAAGTCCTTCGGATTCAACTTTGTGTGCTCATTGTTGTATGATATGAGATGAAAAGCAAAGGTTGGAACTTGTGTTGGTTGTTTATGATGGAATAAGCCTAAACACTTAAGCTTGAGTGAAACAATGACTGTGAGGTTTTGGTTGATGATCCTTCCATGATTTCAATCATGCTTACTAGCTTATTTCAGCTATGACTCTAATGTGTATGCTCCTATCTTTGAAAAGCTGCATGCTTGTGAGAAGTGATTGATTTAAGCATTCCATGATATTCAGTTCATATGGTTGAATTCCTTTATGAATCAGACACCATTTTCTTTTGATTGACCACTGTCTTTGTCACTTGATGACAAGTGAACTGTTCTTTCTTTGCTTCAGGACAAGCAAAACTGTAAATTTGGGGGAGTTTGTTAGTCGCCTTATACGACTAACATTTGTATAGAAAACATTTTCCAAAACTTGTATAGTTCCCCAATTTACGGTTATTTTGTAGTGATTTTTGTAAATAAATTTGTTTTATGGATAAAGTTGTCTCTAGAATATGTCCATTGGATTTAATGATCAAATATGTGCAATTTTAGGTGAAAAAGAGGCTAAGTCAGGAAGTGCCAAAGTGACAGTTGAGCTTAGCTCATCAGTGGGCCAAGCGTGCATCCACCGCTAAGTGCAGCTTCAGCATGCTTAGCGCGACAGAAGAATTGTTGGATCGAGTGGCCTCAGAATAATTAAGAAGGGGGGGTTGAATTAATTATTCCTAAATCTTAACTAATTAAAAATTTACACTTCTAAGGCTTTAACTATGTTGTTAAGTAAATGAAGAATAGAAAAGAAACTTAACCAAAAGTAAAAGCAGGAATTAAAGTGCACAGCGAAAATTAAAAGAGTAGGGAAGAAGAAGACAAGCACACAAGAGTTTTTATACAGGTTCGGCAACAACCCGTGCCTACATCCAGTCCCCAAGCGACCTGCGGTCCTTGAGATTTCTTTTCAACCTTGTAAAAATCCTTTTACAAGCAAAGATCCACAAGGGATGTACCCTCCCTTGTTCTCTTTGAACAACCTATTGGATGTACCCTCCACTAGAACTGATCCACAAGAGATGTACCCTCTCTTGTTCTTAGTCAACAACCCAAGTAGATGTACCCTCTACTTGTACCACAAAGGATGTACCCTCCAATGTGTTAAGACAAAGTTCTCAGGCGGTTAAACCTTTGAAACTTTATGAATGGGGATACAAAAGAATTCTCAGGCAGTTAGTCCTTTGAAATCTTTTGTATATGGGAAACGGGGAATCAAAAGAATTCTCCGACTGTGTCATTTTGAATTCTTTGACAAGGGAGAAGGGAGACACAAAAGAATTTAGGCGGTTAGTCCTTTGTTCTTTTGGAAAAGGGAGAAGAGAGACACAAAAAGAATTCAGGCGGTTAGTCCTTGGCGAATTCTTTTTGGCAAAGGGATAAGGGAATGAAAAAGATGAATATCACAAGTTTTTGAATAAAGAACTTTTCTTGGAAGAGAAAGTTTTGAACAAAAACTTTTAGAAAGATGAAGAGAAGATGAAACAGAAAAACTGTTGAAAGAGATGAAAGTAAATATTGAAAGATGATTGAAAGAAATGATTGAGATGAATTAAATTGTTTCATGCCAAGGTCACATATTTATAGTTTCTTGTTGACTCAAGTCAAAACTTGTAACTCTTGGCAATTCCTTTAAAACTAATCACTTAAAAAGATATGACTTTTGAAAGAATCTTCAGAAACAAGTCACTTGAAGAAATGTGACTTTTGGTAATGAATTTTTCAAAAACAATCACTGGTAATCGATTACCATAAAGGTGTAATCAATTACACATCAACAGATGTGATTCTTCATTTTGAATTTTGAAAATCTTAACATTTTAAAACCTCTGGTAATCGATTACTATAATCTGGTAATCGATTACCAGAGAGTAAAACTTTTTGGTAATGATTTTGTGAAAACATCATGTGCTACTCAATGTTTTGAAAAATTTTTAATACTTATCTTGATTGAGTCTTCTCTTGATTCTTGAATCTTGATCTTGACTATTGTTGATTCTTGATTCTTGAAACTTGATTCTTGAATCTTTAATCTTGAAACTTGATTCTTGAATCTTTGCTTGAAACTCTGCTTAACTTTTGATTCTTTGGCATCATCAAAATAACCTTGGAAGACATTGCTTCCACATGAATCAGGCAAGGCATCAGCATCAAGGTCACGCGCTAAGCGCGAGATTAGTGCGCTATGCACTGTAGGTGTCTTCAGCCAGGCTCAGCGCATGACTGGCACTAAGCCCGAACCCACTTACTCGCACTAAACGCGAGGGTGGCGCTAAGCGCAACGTCGCAATTTCAGAGCCTATTTAAAGCCTGTCTTGTGCAGAATTAGGGTACACAGACTTTAGGCATATGATTGGCACAGATTCCAGAGCACACCACAGTGCCTATTTCGGGAAAAGAGCTCTGGAGGCAGCAAGAGGGCCAACTTTTGCAGAGATACCTAGGTTTTGTAAGCTTATTATTGTTAGGGTTTCTTCTGTAATGGCTAGCTAAACACCCTAATTGGGGATTTCTAATGAACAACTGATGTAAATACCTAATATCTAATTGATTATGTTTTTTTGTGTTCAGTGCTTCCTTCAATGCTTAATGTTTGTAAGCTTTTGGTCTGATCATCCATTTGTGTGCATAGTTAGGTGACTTTAGCATTGGGAAATGTACTATTGCCTTAGAACTTGATTGAAGCAGGATCGAAACTTAGTCTTACAAGAGGGATTTGCATATGAAGCTTAGGCTAAATTAGGCTAATCTTTCATAAGCTGCTTAAGCTTAGTCTAGTCTTACACGAGGGATCTACAGACAAAACTCAGTTTAAGTTAGTCTAAACCTAAGAGGGCTTTCTCAATTGGGCTGAGTCCAACAAGAGGGATCTAAGGATGAAGCTTGGATTGATTCGGTCTAACGAGGGATTGAGGTTTAGTAATTTAGGCTACAACATAGAACACAAGAGCATGATTGATTAGAGAAATATATTTATATGGATCAGCTTGTTTATTAGAAAGACCCAACATTTGTACCTACTGCTGTCACTTTTACTTACTTTGCATTATATAGTTTTCGCATAAAATTTAATTTAAATTTTGTTTAAAATTATCAATCATACATGTTCTCTCAATAATGCTTCATTTCTGAACTTAATTTAGGCTAGCATTAGTTCCCTGTGTTTGATACTTGGATTCATACATTTTAATTTTTAAATACTTGACGATCCGATGCGCTTTCCAGCAAACCGGATTTCCCTTGAATATATTTGAACAAAGAAAAAGTGGAACAAAAAGCAACCGCAGGGGAAATCCAACAACTGCCCCCTGTGTAAGCTCGGGAGCATGGAGAGCAGCATCTGTGGTGTAAATAAAAAATCTAAGGGTCCAAAAGATAAAGGGGCTGGAAGTGGTATCTGAGTAGATGGAGCAGGAATGACTGGAGTCTGTGTTGGAGTTGAAATGAGAGGTGTTGGAGTTGTGGAAAAAGAAGGAGTTGCTGTCTCTAGTGGTGCTGAAGTAGTGGGGACCTCTGATTTTTTACCCCCGACCTTCCTTGGCCCTCTAAATGTCACTGTTGGATCATCTAGATTCCAACAGTTCTTCTTAATATATGCCAAGTTAATGGCAGGGCTCAGGCTCTCCAGGGATCTAGAATATGATTGGACTCCTCTGGCCTTGCATAGAGTTATGATCAAGGCAGGGAATCCAAGTCTGGATGAATCATGCTATGTTGTAAGAAAGATCTGGTGGGAGATTAGGTACCCCACATTCATATCCATCTTCATAATGATGCCATAGATTAACTTGGCTCTATCCAATGTGACATCAGATGTGTGGGAGGTAGGATTCAAATTAGAGAAGGAAAGAACACTCCATGTCTGAGCTAAAGTGGTCATGTTCTTCCTTAATATCTTTAAGGGCTGACCATCATCGTTTAGCTCGAATCCCCTCCCTAGGATACAAAGCTTAGCAGCTAACTGCTGAGGATCAGGCCTTAGAAGTGCAAACTTGTAATAAGCACAGTGATTCTCCCCCTCTTCCAGAATCACTGGGGTCTTCAAAAAGGTATTCAGAGTATCTTCATCAAATTTCACTAAATGACCTCTCACCCTCACGTGCTTAGGTGATTTATCCTCGGGGTCATAGAGGTTCACGTGAAATTCCTTCACAATAGCAACATCTATGCTACCGTTAGCAAAATCAGTCAACTCCTCATCCCAGTGTCTTCTCTCGAGTTCCTCCTTAAACTCATCAAACTCAGTGTAATAAACTACCACATTCCTCTCTGGTAGAAGTTTCCTAGGCACCATAATATCGGTATACCTCTCCCAAGCTTCTTGAGATGTGAACCTAGACCGATCATAGCTGACTTGGGAAGGTGTCGAAGGACCCTTCCTTTTCTTAGATGGCATCTGCAAAATATAAGATAAAACACAAGAGATTAACACAGGTGAGTTTCAACAAAACAGAAAAATAAAACTGAAATTTTGATTGGGTGCTTAGTGCAGCAGGCTGAGCTTAGCGCACCTTGTAAAACCCTCATCCAACAACTCCTTTATTTGAGGAATAAAATCAAGCCTAAGAGGTCTGGCAATGCTAACAAGTGTCTTTTCACAAAGGAGAAAATGTGGAGGTTGTCTAAGAGGGGAAATAACTTTAATATTTGTCTTTATTTCAAAATGTCTTTCCTTCTTAGCTAACCTCTTGGAGGAGACACTTGCCTCCTTACACTCCTCCTTAACCATTAAAGGTTGTCCTTCTTCTTGTGGGTAGATCTCTTGACTAGATTCTTCCCCTTTTGCTTCTTCACTTTCACTAGAGGAAGGAAAAGTAGTAGCCTCATCTTGGATACTATAAATGTCTTGGCCCCTCATAATCATGGTTTTCTTGGTGGGGCATTGAGAAGTAATGTGTCTTTTTCCAAGACATTTAAAGCACTTTATAAATCTAGTCTTCTCTTGCATACTAGCCTTAAGGGGTTTCCTTTCTATTGTCTTCCCTTTATCACATTATTAGAAAATACACTTTCAACATCGGTTATTTATGGCATTCTACATCGGTTATAAAACCGATGTTGAATGTATTATTGTTAACATCGATTTTCAAAAACCAATGTTAAAATAAAAATGCTAACACCGGTTTTATAAATAACCGATGTTATATACAAATAACTACAGCAAAATAAGTGTATGCGTGATGAACGTTGACATCGGTTTTCTAGAAAAATCGATGTTAATGTAATATATTAACATCCGTTTTTCATGTATAACGATGTGAACGTCCATCATCTATACACTTATTTTGTTGTAGTTAGTTATATATAACATCGGCTATTTATAAATAATCGATGTTAACGTTTGTATATTAACATCGGTTATTGATGTGTCATTATTTGGGCCTACATGACTAATTTTGTGTTTTAATTTAAATTCAGGAGAATTATAAGCAATTGGGCTTGGATCCAGAATTGGGCTGAACCGGCTTGGACTTGAACAGAGCAGACAATTTTATTTGTCGTCCAGTTTTATTTTATTTTGTTTTTGGGCTGTATTTTTGTAATTGGGCCGTCAGACCTTATGGGGCCCAGAAATCATATTTGTAAGCTTTGGAGCCTAGTGACCTTTTGTGAGCCTAGTTGCTAGGGTTTTTAGTAGGGTTTGTGTTACTGTTCATGGAGAGCAGAGGATTGTAGGGTTTCATTTAAATTTTTGTGTTACTGTTCACGCGTGGTACTGTTCACGTAGGGCAACTCCATTTTCGTTTTCTGCTTCAATTTCCATTTCATTTTTTGTTTCAAATTCCAGTTTCGTTTTCTGCTTTCAATTCCAGTTTCGTTTTCATTTCTGTCTTCTAATTTCAATTCATTTTCTGCCTTTGATTTCCTATTTGTTTCTGCATTTCATTTCCAATTGCAATTTCATTTTTGATTTCTGTTTGTAGACTCATTTTCGTTTATGTGTTAATGGAAGGCTGAATCGCTAGTGTTGTTTTCTCTTGAGGATTAAGCATAGCTCTCTTTGAGGTTTTGTTATTAACATTAAATTCTGATCAGTTTTTCCCCTTCACCAATTATTTTGTGTTTGTTGCTGATATTAATTCATGCATGCTTAATGCTTGATTAATTGTCTCTATGCTTAATTAACATTCATGCTTAATGGACATGTGAGAGGAATTAATTGGTGTATGTGTTGCTTAATCACATAATGACAGTCTTGTGTTAATTTTCGCTTAGTAAATTAATTTTGGGTTGGATTAAGTGGTTGAACTGATTAGGGATAAATTCTCGTAACCTAGGATAAGAGACTTGCTTTTGAATCAAGGGGAAATAACATGTTTTAGTTCTGTTATTTCTTTAATTCAAGTTTGCTTGCTATTTAAATTACAAAAACAAACAACCCCCCCCCCCATTTCATTACTGTTTTATTATTATGTTATGAATGTTTGGTTGATCATTGCTCACTGGGAGACGACCTAGGATCACTTCCTAGATACTGCATTTTAATGTTTATTTGATTCGGGACAGCCTTGATCAGTTATATATAAATAACCGATGTTATTAGAAATAACCAACATTGGTTTTTTGAAAAACCGATGTTAAGCTGCATGTTGCCATCGATTTTTCTAAATAACCGATATTGTTTACTATTTTAACATCGATTTTTATTAATAACCGATGTTGTTTTCAAGATTTTTTTTATATAAACTTTCTATATTTACAATAAACCCAAAATTGTACTTGTAAAATGCAATTTCAGACCCAATTCACAGCAAATAAACATTTTATTTTGCTTTCAAGCAGTTTTAATCACAATATACAATGAATAATTGATTTATTATTAACAACTATCAACAAATGAATTCAATGTTCAAATAACATTGGAAATGTCAAAAATGTTAAACCAAAGTAAGCTAAGCTAAACTTAATGTCCCTAAATCTTAGCTCTCAGCTGTAACTCGGAGATAATATTGTGCCCATTGGATCCAAAGCGCCTTTAATCTCTTTGCTCCAATGGTCTAGGATCGTTAAAATACTGCATCATGAAATAAATGATAATAAGTTAATAATGTAATACAAATTATAAAAAATTGAATTTTTTTGAAATAAACGTATCACTTCCCAATTATTCCTGAAACTTCCTAAAATGATGGTGGACATCCAGTGCAAGACATAATAGCCGCACTCAGTGCTTCCTTTTTGTCTATTACACTAAACACATAATGAAATTTGGATATTAATTAAACAATTAGTGTACATACACATAAGAAGTATATATAAGTGGAAGTTTTATGTAAATGGCATACCTTGACAACAATCCACCTAGCAGGAGCCTTTTATTTAGGCTGTGGAGCATCATCAACAACTTTTAAAGCACTGTTCCAGACGAGTAACAATTAAAAATTGGTGTTGTTGAGGTATTTGAATGGAAATGCATTGAAAAGAATACTGACCTGTTAATTATCCCCTTAAGGTAGTTGTCTGGCCTGTTATGCAATGAACAAAACTAGACAACTAGGTGTTCCTTGGACACAATGACCACCATCTGCCAGTGTCCGCTTCAGTGGAGACGAATATGGGTTAGCATATTAGTAAACATTAATTAAATTCAGTTATTTTGTGTGACTTATCCATTCAGTTAGTCTTCAAGGTAGGCATCGCGTTTTGAACTCTGCATCCAACTCTTTATTTAACTTTCAGTCTCAAACTGCGATTGCCCAGACCTCTGAATGGACCGTGGCTCGAGGAATCCATACAGATCAGAATTCCCCACTCGCATACTTGTTTCAGTCAAATGCCTGTTTATGTTAAGTCAAAGTTAAATATTTATGAATTGAAAGCAATAACTTAGGTAATTAAAAGTAATCTAAAATGACTTATAGAATCCACAACTGTAACACTGATATGCTGAGACATTGACCACCGTGTGCAATTTCGGAGAGGTCTTCATGCTTTATGTAGAGCGAGAAGTTTGGATTAAAGATCCTGAACATGGTGGCATCCCATGTAACCTGGTAAGGCCTCAAGAAAAGCTCTGGGATGGTCAATGTCATCAGATAAAGTGGATCATCAACCTCCGGATCTGGCTTTTGAGGTGGTTTTGCCGGAGACGTAGTTGCCTGTTCATGAAACAAAGTTAAATGGCTTGACCAAAGACACGATGAATGAATTAATTCAAAAAGAAGAAACATATAGTAAGAGTAAAGTACCTGTTGTGATAAAGACTTGACCATATGTGTCAGCCAAGCAAGGAAGGTGTGAATTGCTTGCCCCACTAAGGAAACCTCATCAGTAGGTACAGGAACGGGAGCATCTGGATCTTTAACCTCCTCCACACCCACCTTTACTTGGCCAGGAAACAAAGGAGTGTTATGAACAATAGTGGATCCCTCATAAACTCTTCCCAGGGCAACCAGGCGAGCAGGATTTGCTTCGATGTACAAGCCACACCTGTCAGAGTCACTCGTCTCAGGATCGTTTCCTGAGGGATCAACACAACTCTTCTTTGTGCTTACTCGAGGACCTGAGGCACCAACCAGAGGCTCCTGAGGCATTGCAAGTACTTGAGATTGTGTGGCGTCCCTAAATAATGACTGGTTTAATAGTAATAAATTAAATAGCAGAAACCATGGGAATTTTTTTCTCTCTCTCTCTTTTTTTTTTGCAATGTTATTCATTTCACGCTAATTAAATTCAGAAGGAAAATTATCATTATAGAGTCCTGAATGGCCAGTTCACAACTCTATTCGGAATCATTTCTTTCTGATCACTCATAACCTCCAAACTATTTTTCTCTTTCAAAAATATATCAGCCATCATTTTAGGTCGTCACGTGAGAAATAATAAGGTGCGGTCGGTAAAAAATTTTCAAATAAAGTTCGTAACATTTCTTTTTCAAATAACAAGATAAAACATAATTGTTTTCATCATCTAAAACTTTCCAAAATATGGGAGTTTGCAAAATAGCATAGTGACATCCAGAGCAAAGGTAACAACTGTGGTGGCTTCAGCCACAATATATACAATCATCAAAATTTCTATACAAGAGGTCTGCCCACCCAAAAATCAAAAGAGTAAACCTAGTCGTCTTAACTACATACACCCACCCACAAAAAGTATGTACGCCTAATCTAAGGAGCCGTCTGCTATGATGATGAGTCGTCACTATTCGCTGTCCCTCCAGGGCCACTCTCCTCTGTAGAGCCTGCCTCAGATGCTGACATAATATCCTCTGGAGAATCAACATCAGGGAGTGGGTCCTCATCATCCTCTGGGAAGTCAAGGGCATCCACAGCAGGTTCAGGAGGTAACTCCTCTGGGTCCTCCTTAAGATCCTCTTCAGAGGATGACACCTCTATTAGTTGAACCGGCTCAACTAGTCGATATGGAGTAGGTGTAGGTAGTATCCACTCCACATGCTGTTGAAGTGTGCGTGTGGGTTGCTCCGGATGAACTAGTGAAGTAGCAGTGAGTCAAATTGTGCCATGGAATCGGCACCTCTCATTGCCTTCGAGGGTCTCCCAAACACCTTCTAGGCACTCCATCACAACGCGATCATGGATCAACTGCGCTGCCATCGCGATCTACAAGAGATAAAAGAAAGAGGGTAGACTCTTTCACAAGAAATCTAATTACACAGGTAATAATACAATGCATCCCACAACGGCAACGCATAGTCAAAATGTCTTTTTCAAGGGATTTCCTCTCTGGTAATCGATTACCAAAGTATATAATCGATTAACAGTGCCCAAAAATGAATTACACAACCTTTGCACAATGGAATCTAAAAGTTACACTGTGTAATCGATTACACATAAATGGTAATCGATTACCAGTAACAGGTAACACTATGTAATCGATTACACACAACTGGTAATCGATTACCAGTGCCCTATCACACTATGTAATTGATTACACACAATTGATAATCGATTACCAGAAGCTACTTAACATCCTGTCTCAATTTTTAAACCCTGTAATCGATTACCCATGAATGATAATCGATTACCAGAGGGTATTTTTCAGATAACACCCAAGATAAATAGCTGGCCAGCCGCCACACAAGCCTCCTTGCTTCGTGGACTTTGTGCTTTTATTGGTTGACTGCCAGAAGCTCGCCTGTTTAGGTACGTCACAGGTTCTCACTGGCTGAATATGCCCGAGTTGGGTCAGGATTGGCCAAGCTTGGTTTTGGGCAATAGCACCCCACCTGACGTCCCCAAGGTTTCCTGACCCCCGCGACATATCTCCAGGTACCACTCTGTGGTCAACAAATAAAAGTATGAAGACTGACTCTTCCACGCTTTCTCACATCAAGCTTATTGGATTATGGGGCACCCGTCATATTTGGTACTAGGTGGCGATCAGGCGATGGCGCAAATCAACTATCCCATTTCCACCAGCCAGGCATAAGCACACCATCCCCAGTTGCCCACCTTTAAATTTTAGCTCACGTGCACATACGTAGTCTTCTCCTCGTTCCTCTCAGCACCGGGTCCCTATCAACCCCTCCAAGCTTTCACAAAATCCAAAAAATTCAATTCCATTTGTCATGAAACTACCTCACACAATGAAAAACAGAGTGGAGGCAGAATCTTTGCACAAGATTCATTCAAATTCCACAGAGTTTTTCCTACCCTCATACCTCAGCAAAATCCTCTTCGTTCCAATTCGTTAACCATTGGATTGCCTTGAAATTTTATTGGAGGTTCCTAATACAGAAATCTAAACTTTGACCGTTGGGATCTGCTAGGGAATGCCTAGAACACGAGATGTACTACCTTTCCCATGACTAGCACTGCACAACCATTTTTCTGCATAATTGACAAAATTTGCTGCACAATTTGACAGGCTTTTCTGCATAATTTGGCAGATTTCGAATTCTAGCTTGCTTGTATCCAATTTCACTCAAATTGGATCCTACAAGTCCTAAACCATGTATAAATCATGTTCAAACCAAAAACAAGCTTCAAACCAAGGTAAAGCAAAATATAGGTATCCAAAACCCACCAATTTAGTGCATTCTCAAGGTTTGAAAGTTGAAAATGAAAATTGGGTAATTTTGGGGTAAACTCTCATCTTCATCAAGTCTATAACATTGATTTAGACATGCTCAAACTGGTTTTAAAGTGAAATTTCCACCTATTCAAAATTTGACCTCTCAACACCCAATTTACCCTAGAAATGACTCTTTTCTTTCACATTTGTCAATCATTTTTCTCATTTGCTCTGACCAAACTTTCCTACAAGTCCTAATTGACATTCTAAACTAGAATCAACTCACTTTAGACTCCAATTTCCATTAACCCCAAATTTAGCTTTTCTAACCCTCAAAATCTCACACTTTTCCACCTACAACACTACCATTCTCACATTTAACTCGAAGTTAACTCTCCCCATCCTCTCTACCAGTTTTCTATCAACATTTTAAGCATACATATCACAATGCATCATTATTAAACCCTAAATCAACATGGGTAGTTTTGCTTATATCAAACATGTCAAGTTTAGCATAATTTCAACAAATTCCTTCGCAAACAACTACCCTAAGGCAATAACCTAGTAGAACTACCCATTATAGCTCCCAAAAACCCAACACCCACAGATTTCAAGTGAGAAGAAGTCCACCCTTACCTGAAATTTAAAGCCCCACGAAGTACAGGTAGGCTCCAAGACTCCGAAAATAGCTTTTCCTTGCAATTTGGGGTAGAAATGAAGAGGAATTTGGAGCTTCAAGGAAGGAAACAATGGTGGAGAAGAAGAGGGAAGAAAAGCAACGTGGAGGGAGGAAAGAGAGCTGCTGAAATTTTCTGAAGAAAGAGAGAAAAGATTTGGCTTTTTATAAAAAATGATTTTTCTTTTCTTTTTCATTTTCTTTTCAAAAGCAAAAGCCACATGTCCTAGTTTAATTGGAGCAAAAGGGCCCACCCTTTCCTTTGATTTGACCTCATACTCAGCCATAAAGGAGAAAAAATTGGACCTTTTTGGATGCTGAAATCCTGCCTCGGTTTGCGTGCCGCCTCTCTGGTTCCAGTTCCTTGCGTTTTCTCTGCACCCGTCGGGGCCCGTTTTCGAAAGTAGGCAATATATATATCAAAACGCTGAAAATGAGACCCCTGAGCGTGTTCAGAGGTTGGTTTTATTAAATTTTAAGTTGCACGTAAAACAATAATTTTTAGACTAATTAAATTACGATTTATCTATAACCGTCCGGTTATGGGTACTCTCGTTAATTAGTCAAACCGCATATTTTCCCCCATTGACATTCTTCTACCAGATATATTATATATTACCATTATTTAATGTAACACCTTACCAATTCCGGGTAGA